>NC_084619.1:312500-482500 GCF_033978795.1 Nerophis ophidion
ATTGTGCAATCTTTTGGACGAATTTGCTCACTGCAAGTGCCGCAGTGTCCTTCCACTTTGTGCTTTCAACAACCAGAAGTAGAAGTTGCATTCAGTCTTGTAGCTGTTCAGAGCGTTTCTACTCGTGTGCATTCTTCATTAAACACTCCAAGCAACATTTGTAAGTTTCACAGTATAACTAAAACTGTTTATACTTACTAAATTGTCCCATGTGTGATGCCTGTAGAAGTGTTATCATGCATGTTTGTAACTGATAACATAATGTAATGATGCTAACATCGTTAGCATTAGTTAATATGCTAACACATACATGTGTGTGTGTTGGTATTATTAACTCAGTTGTTTTGCGTCAGTTTTAATTTCACAAATTCCTCATTAAATTCACCAATATGTCACAGTGGAGTTATTGAGTCTGTTTAACTGATTGGACAGATAATATCCGCAGCTAGTGGGTCAATGACCATGACTCTGTTTTGTTTGATCAGACGTTTTACTGCCGTTTTACAGGGACCGTTTGGAAACAATTAAGGTATGTAAATAAACATTTACATAGTCTTGCTGTGAACGTAACTCATTTTGCAAAGTATACATCTGTGGCTTATGGTTTGGTGCAGCAAACATATGGAAACATATTTTTTTCTTCTAAAATTTAGTGGGTGTGGCTTATATCCCGGTGCACTCTACAGTTCGGAAAATACAGTAGTCAGAGAGAGATGTGTAGATGTGAGGCAAACATACCTTATACCGCATCTTGGGACACGAGTGAATGTAAAAGCCCAGGTAGTAGTGGGACAGCTTGGGGGACTGTTTATGTAGCTTCCTGGTAAAAGCAATCTCCCTACAACAGAAAAAAAGCACAAAGAAGTTGGGATTTTTTCGAGAGGGACTATCGTATAGCGTATGCACCACAACAAAACATAAATACAAAGATGGTGTTCCTTGGTAAAAAACTAAGATAATGCCTATAATGTTGAAGTCTCAAGTCTCATGAAAAAATGTTTAAGAATCAAAAAATGTAAACTCTAATTATTAAATGCATGCTAAGATACGGTCATGATGAACAAACCCAAGTTTTCCAAATAAAGTTAGGACTTGTGGCACATGCACACTCAAATCTAAATATCTAATGCATGGGAGGTTGGATAAAATAATGTAATTTTAACAAGCAGTATTACTAGGGAATGCTTTTCTTACAGCATTTAAAAGATGATATTAACAATCGAAGCAAGCATTTCAAAACAGCAGCCAAGTTGAGGAAGTAAACACCACACTAACAGAGACAGCTTTTCTTGTCTCATTTCATTGAACAAAAACAATGACCTTCTTTCTATATGGGCACTGAGCCGTTAAGCACAAAAGCAGGTGGTAAAAAGGGAGATTGAGAGCTCAGAAGATTTATACAGCTTCTTCATACACAGTATATGTCTTGCCTTCTTTATTTTCCACAGACGTTCCTTCCCTAATTGCATCCTTAAGCTAACTGTGGATTTCCCGCCATTTCCTTCCCTATTCCATAACTAAATTCCAGCTCCTTTTGTTTAATCCTTCCTTCCACCACCTTTCATCCACTCAAATGAAGAGAGAGAATTCCTCTTCTTGCAATACTTCAGAGTGGGAGAAATAGGCCTTAACATAAAATAGATGCTCTAAAAAATAAGACATGGGACAAAGCAGGCCAGGGGAACTAGGGGGGCAGAAGTGGATAGAGAACAGAACAGGGGGAGAATATAAAAGAGCAGGTTGGAAAAAGGGAAAAGGAGGCAGCTACAGCGAGGTGCTAGAAGGTCACCCACTTGCTGCCAGGTTCCTGGGTTCCCATCCCCTTTCCACAAAAGGCCTGAATTGAGTAAGGGTGGTCAAGAAAAGCAAGGGGTCCATTCACAAAAAACCCTGCAGACCCCCTCCTTTCTCTTGAGCCCTTCACACCCCCACCTTCACCCCAATGGCAGCAGCTTGAGTTTGCTATTATCCCTCTCTTCAACCATCTGACACTCCAGCACAAGCAAATTATCAAGCCCTGATGCGCGTGCATATTCACACACGCATACACACGCACGCACGCACACCGTGTCAAAAACATTGTGTTCCTCTAAAAAAAAAAAAATTGTGTGCATTTACACACACACACACACATATATATATATATATATATATATATATATATATATAAATAAATCTATATATAATTGCATACATATATATGCATATATACATGTATATACCTACACAAACACACACACACACACATATATATATATATATATATAAATACACGTACACATACATATGCATACATATATTATGGGTTGTACTTGTATAGCGCTTTTCTACCTTCAAGGTACTCAAAGCGCTTTGACACTACTTCCACATTTACCCATTCACACACACATTCACACACTGATGGAGGGAGCTGCCATGCAAGGCGCCAACCAGCACCCATCAGGAGCAAGGGTGAAGTGTCTTGCTCAGGACACAACGGACGTGACGAGGTTGGTACTAGGTGGGAATTGAACCAGGGACGCTCGGGTTGCGCACAGCCACTCTCCCCACTGCGCCACGCCGTCCCTAATGTGTACATATATGCATACATATATGTACACATGCATATGTAGTACTTTGATTCCTTCGGGAAAATTAAAATATGTACACATATATATATATATACTGTATTAACATATATATATATACACACATATATATATGTACATATATATACACATACATATATACATACACACATATACTGTATATGTAAATATATATATATATATATATATATATAATATACTTATATATATTATATATATGTGGATATATATGTGTGTGTATATATATATATAATATACTTATATATATTATATATATGTGGATATATATGTGTGTGTGTATATATATATATATACACACACACATATATATATATATATATATATATATATATATAATATACTTATATATATGATATATATGTGGATATATATATATATATATATATATATATATATATATATATATATATATATATATACACATATATATATATATATATATATATATATATATATATATATATACACACACACACACATATATATATATATATATATATATATATATATATATATATATATATATATATACATATACCATACTTACTGTATTTATAAACCCCTTTGAAAACAACCACAGTTGAAGAACAAAGGGCTGTACACCACAAAGAAATGAAGGCAAAGGACAGACAAAAAAAACCCCATTTAAAACAGAAGTATAAAGCACATTGAAATAGCAAATACAAATTAGATAAAAAGCAGTTAAAAAGTTAAAAACAGTTAAAAAACTTAAAAGTTAAAAACAGTTTAAAGTCTCATGCTGGGTTAAAAGCCAGCGAATAAAAGAGGGTTTTAAGAAGGGTCTTAAAAATAGCCAAATAAGGGACCTGTATCACATGGAGAGGGAGATCGTTCCAGAGTTTGGGACCCGCAACAGAGAAGGCTCTGTCCCCTCTGAGCTTGCGCTTTGATTTGGGTACCTCCAGGATCAGCTGTTTAGCTGATCCTGGAGGTATAGAGGTGGAGCAGCTCAGAGAAGTAAGGTGGGGCAAGACCGTGTAAGGATTTAAAAACGAGTAAGATAATTTTAAAATAAACTCTAAAAGACAGGGACAGCCAGTGGAGGAAGGCTAAAACAGGAGTAATGTGCTCTCTTTTTCTTGTGTTAAGTTAAAATTCGGGCAGCTGCATTTTGGGCCAGCTGCAGACATGAGAGAGAGGATTGATTAATACCAAAATACAAAGAGTTACAGTAATACAGCCGAGATGTAATAAATACATGGATTACTGTCTCAAACTGTTGCCTAGAAAGGAAGTTTTTAACCTTGGCCAGCTGACATGAATAAAATAAAATATGTATACACATACATATATACATATACATACACACACACACACACATATACACACATATATATATATATATATAAACACATATATGCAGTATATACTGCACATATATATGTACACACATGTATATACACACATATGTGAATATACATATATATACGCATTATATATATATATATATATATATATATGTATATACACACATGTGTATATACATATATATACACATAAATATATATAAACACATATATATAAACATGTATATATATACATACATATATATATATAAACATGTATATATACATATATATGTTTATATATGTACACATATATATATATATACAAATGTATATATGTATATATATATATATATGTGTGTATGTATATATGTACATATATATATACACATATATTTACATATATACACACAAATATATATATATATATATACACATGTATACAGTGAAGAAAATAAGTATTTGAACACCCTGCTATTTTGCAAGTTCTCCCACTTAGAAATCATGGAGGGGTCTGAAATTTTCACGGTAGGTGCATGTCCACTGTATGAGAGATAATCTAAAAATAAAAATCCAGAAATCACAATCTATGATTTTTTAACAATTTATTTGTGTGATATAGCTGAAAATAAGTATTTGAAAACCAACATTAATATATTTGGTAGAGGAGCCTTTGTTTGCAATTACAGAGGTCAAACGTTTCCTGTAGTTCTTCAGCAGGTTTGCACAGACTGCAGGAGGGATTTTGGCCCACTCCTCCACACAGATCTTCTCTAGATCAGTCAGGTTTCTGGGCTGTCGCTGAGTAACACAGACTTTCAGCTCCCTACAAAGATTTTCAATTGGATTTAGGTCTGGAGACTGGCTAGGCCACTCCAAAACCTTGATATGGTTCTTACGAAGCCACTTGTTGGTTTTCCTGGCTGTGTGCTTTGCGTCATTGTCAAGTTGGAAGATCCAGCCACGACTCATCTTCAATGATCTGACTGAGGGAAGGAGGTTTTTGGCCAAAATCTCACAATACATGTACAGTCGTCCTGTCCCATGAGCAGAAACACCCCCCCATGCTTCACAGTAAGAATGGTGTTCTTGGGATGGTATGCATCATTCTTCTTCCTCCAAACACACATAGTGGAATTATGACCAAAAAGGTCAATTTTGATCTCATCTGTCCACAAAACCTTCTCCCATGACTCCTCTGGATCATCCAGATGGTCATTGGCAAACATAAGGTGGGCCTTACCATGCATGATTTCAAACCATGAAGTCTTAGTGTATTACCAACAGTGACCATGGAAACAGTGGTCCCAGCTCTTGTCAGGTCATTAACCAAGTCCTGCCGTGTAGTCCTGGGCTTATTCCTCACCTTTCTTAGCATCATTGAGACCCCACGAGGTGATATCTTGCATGGGGCTCCACTCCGATTGAGATTGACCGTCATGTTTAGCTTCTTCCATTTTCTAATGATTGCCCCAACAGTGGACCTTTTTTCACCAAGCTGCTTGACAATTTCTCCATAGCCCTTTCCATCCTTGTAGAGTTGTACCATTTGGTCTCTGGTGTCTTTGGACAGCTCTTTACTCTTAGCCATGCTGAATGTTTGGGTCTTACTGATTGTATGGGGTGGACAGGTGTCTTTATGCAGCTAACGACCTCACACAGGTGCATCTGATTCAGGAGAATACAGTGGAGTGGCGGATGACTTTTAAAGGCGGACTAACAGGTCTTTGAGGGTCAGAATTCTAGCTGATGGACAGGTGTTCAAATACTTTTTTTCAGTTGTATCACACAAATGAGTTGTTAAAAAAATCATAGATTGTGATTTCCGGATTTTTCTTTTGAGGTTATCTCTCATACAGTTGACATGCACCTACCGTGAAAATTTCAGATCCCTCCCTGATTTCTAAGTGGGAGAACTTGCAAGATAGTAGGGTGTTCAAATACTTATTTACTTGACTGTGTGTGTATATATATATATATATATATATATATATATATATATATATATATATATATATACACACATATATATATATATATATATATATATATATATATATATATATATACATATCCATCCATCCATTTTCTACCGCTTGTCCCTTATATATATAAATACATATATACACACACATATATATATACACATATACATATATATAAATACATATATACACACACATATATATATACATACACATATACATATATATAAATACATATATACACACACATATATATATATATATACACATATACATATACACACACATATATATATATATACACACACACACACATACATATACACATATATATATACACACACACATACATATACACATATATATATACACACACACATACATATATATATATATATATATATATATATATATATATATATATATATATATATATATATATATATATAGTGAAAGCCCATATTGTTTCAGGCATCTCCTGCTCCTCACAATCCCGAGCAGAAAAATATGCTTGTGTAGACTGAAAGGACTGTCTAAACACTGCCCTCTTCAGTTTCCAAGGATGAACAACACATACACAAACAGTAAGTTTGTTTTTTGTTCCTCAACTTCATTTCCGGCATGTGGTTTATTTGACTGCTATTTTTTTAACACATTTCCCATTCATAGTTGACTAGATTATTCAAGGTACCCCATTGATTGTGGCATACTGGTCTAGTTTTATTTCATGGATATAGAAAGTTGTTCAAATACTTACTTTCTTGACTGTGTATATATATATATATATATATATATATATATATATATATATATATATATATATATATATATATATATATATATATATATACACATATATACCAATTCGCGTGAGCATGCCATCTGCACAATGGGGTTTTAGGCACAGACCAGCGAGACCACCATGCCAAGTTGACCAGGTCATCTCCAGAAATGATAAAAGACTCTAGTGTCTTTAAACAACCACCATGCCAAGTTGACCAGGTCATTTGCAGAAATGATAAAAGACTCTAGTGTCTTTAAACAAGCAAGGTGATTTTAGTACTGTGGACAGCATGTTCCGAAACATCTCCCATTCACTTGAGCTTTGTTTGGCTGCTGAATTTTGATTCAACCTAAAATAAAAAAAATATAGGAAGTAGAGCACTTTAATTACTAGGGTATCTCAACCTGTAGAACGCCTACCTGTTCAAAATGTGGGATCACTTTGTTATTGAACGAATGCTCACAGCTGAGAGACAAACTAGAGATCCCAAAGCCAACATCTGTAAATCATATATTTTTTTAAAGCTGTATCAAGTTGCATTTTACTAGAAATGCCAGGCTGAGGATCTGTCTGTAGTGTGACTATAGTATGAGTAGTGTTTGTGTATATACTATAGGCTCTTATTTCATCTTGGCAGAAGGAACTGTCGCCAGCTAAACCACAATTGGAGAACTGCCTCAACCAATTAAGTGTGAAGTCAGAAGAATGTTTCTTACCTACACAACAGACAACAGTCAAATAAATTGTTTCTGGAGGAGGGCTATTAAAGAATGAAATGGGGGGAGGGGGTGGGGGAGAACAGAACAAAAGACAGAATACTACATAATGAAAGGTAGGCTGATATAAATGTGGCACATGTGTAATGAAAGGCAGGCTGATATAAAAGGAGTACATGGGACTTTATACAAACACAATATTTACTTTCTAGTCATTTCATTGCAAATAAGTTGATATTGAAAATCTTATTTTTGTTAAATAAATTGTAAATATCAATTCCAAACAACCAACCTGAGAGCAGAGTAGGAGCCCAGAGACAAGGAGGCAAAGTCTGGGTGGTAGTACAGGTAGACAGACGAGATACAGGTAGGCAGGATATCGATCACTCCCACTGCCACAATCTGGCCATCAAGCCAGTACTGCTGGTGAAAGGAGCCATAACCCATCTCGGGCCCATCAGCTGAATACGTTGCCTATGACAGGATAAAGAACATGGAAAGATTTCCCCTCTTACATATTTGTACAGCTTTTATGTGCTAAAGTGGGATGGTGTGGTTCAGACAGTAAAGTGGCCAACCAGAAACGTGAGGGTCCCTAGTTTGAATCCAGCGTCCGCCATCCCAGTCAATGCAATTTTGTTCTTGGGGAAGATACTTTGCTCACCTTGCTCCCAGTACCATCCACACTGGTGTAATTGTACCTAAATTAGCTTAATAATGGGTTTTATCAATGTAAAGCGCTTTGAGTCACTAGAGAAAAAGCGCAATATAATTACAATGTACTTCACTAAAGCCTGCATAGAGGACTAGATGATTTTTACTCATTTCATATTCAAACCCACGGAAATACCTATAGGATAGAGTATTGAAGCCTACGCTTTCATCTTTCTGCTAGGCCTCACACATTATGAGCGGGGGTGTACAGTAGCCTCACATTCAGCCTGCTAATAGCTCCCAAATGTGGAAAAAGTGCAATAGCAGGGCAGAGTTGGGCTACAATGGATACTGGCTTTAGAAACTCTCCAGGAGATGACTTTTTAATAATAAAGGCCCTCTGTGAGCAAAAATCACTTTGCCAGCCAGCTGTGGATTGCTGCCAAATTGTCTGCTCTTTCCATATGGCATGCAAGAATGTGTTTGCATGCACATGCAGGCTCATGTATAATGTGTAAATAAGATATTTTTGCTTTATGTTGGCGTCAAAGTAGCCTAAATTCAGTGTTCGCATGGTAAAAAGTAATTTCTCCAGCTTTATAACTGGGTGTAAATGTTAGATGCTTAAGAAAGTGTTTTGTACTTGAAAAAAGTTCAACTTTTGATGTAGAATTTGATAAAGACAATTGTTTATATATATATATATCCATCCATCCATTTTCTACCGCTTATTCCCTTTCGGGGTCGCGGGGGGATTTTTATATATATATATATATATATATATATATACACACACACACACAAACATGTATAATTTAAATTTACACTTAAAATATTTTGAATGAATTCTTTATTTTCATTTTTCACTTTCATTTATTTTGATATTTGAGCTTTTCAGATTCAAATTTAATTGCATATAGTTAAAAAAAAAGTTTATATTCAAATTGTCTTCTTTTTGTTTGGCCAGGCATTCAACGTTAAAGGGGAACTGCACTTTTTTGGGAGCGACGTTGCCTATCATACACAATCCTTATGTAAGACGAGAACACACATTTTATTTTCATTTTTTTTTTGCATTCCCAATATTAAGTAAATGTATCAAAATTCTGCTTACAATGGATTCTATGGGAGTTGTTCTTTTCTGCCCATAAACATTAAAATTAAAAAACATCCAAACACCTCCATTAAGATTTTATATGGGGTAATATGCATGTAGTAACAGGCACAATTATCATAACATAACTATTTCAGTACTTTAATCATTTTAAAACATACGCGCCACATTCATTTCAGTAACGCATCACAGTGGTCACTTTTTGTTCCCACTACAGGACTGTCTCAGAAAATTAGAATATTGTGATAAAGTCCTTTATTTTCTGTAATGCAACTAAAAACATGAACATGTCATACATTCTGGATTCATTACACATCAACTGAAATATTGCTAGCCTTTTATTTTAATATTGCTGATTATGCCACACAGCTTAAGAAAACTCAAAAATCCTATCTCAAAAAAATTTAATATTTCCTCAGACCAAGTAAAAAAAAAGATTTATAATAGGAAAACAAAATCAAACATTTGAAAATGTCAATTATTGGACTCAGTACTTGGTTGGGAATCCTTTTGCACGGATTACTTCATCAATACGGCGTGGCATGGAGGCAATCGGCCTGTGGCATTGCTGAGGTGTTATGGATGCCCAGGATGCTTCAATAGCGGCCTTTAGCTCATTTGCATTATTGGGTCTGGTGTCTTTTAGCTTCTTCTTCACAATAACCCACACATTCTCTATGAGGTTCAGGTCAGGGGAGTTGGCAGGCCAATGGAGGACAGTAATGCCATGGTCAGTACACCCGTTACTGGTGGTTTTGGCACTGTGGACAGGTGCCAGATCATGCTGGAAAATGAAATCATCTCCATAGAGCTTTTCAACAGATACAGCTTCAATAGTTGTATTCCCATGGTCAAGCCACTCCTGAACTCTGGACAACGGAAGTTCCCTCAGTCAGCAATGGTTTGGGGAGCCATGTCAGGTGCTGGTTTTGGTCCACTGTGTTTCATCAAGTCCAGAGTCAATGCAGCTGTGTACATGCTTCAATCTGTTGTAAAGCTCTATGGAGATGATTTAATTTTCCAGCATGATCTGGCACCTGCTCACAGTGCCAAAACCAGCAGTAACTGGTGAACTGACCATGGCATTACTGTCCTCGATTGGCCTGCCAACTCTCCTGACCTAAACCCCATAGAGAATGTGTGGGGTATTGTGAAGAAGAAGCTGAAAGACACCAGACCCAATAATGCAAATAAGCTGAAGGCCGCTATTGAAGCATCCTGGGCATCCATAGCACCTCAGCAATGCCACAGGCCGATTGCCTCCATGCCACGCTGCATTGATGCAGTAATCCGTGCAAAAGGATTCCCAACTAAGTACTGAGTCCAATAATTGACATTTTCAAATGTTTGGTTTTGTTTTGCTGTTATAATTTTTTTTTTTACTTGGTATGAGGAAATGTTCTAATTTTTTGAGATAGGATTTTTGAGATTTCTTAAGTTGTATGCCATAATCAGCGATATTAAAATAATTAAAGGCTTGCAATATTTCAGTTGATGTGTAACGAATCCAGAATGTATGACATTTTCATGTTTTCAGTTGCATTACAGAAAATAAAGGACTTTATCACAATATTCAAATTTTCTGAGACAGTCCTGTACATCACTGATTTGTACGCACTGCAGACTTCATGAGAACCAACAAACATAATTAAACATCACTTACTGTACAATGTCATTAGGATGTATTCCCATTTTAGATGAATGACTTAATCCTAGCGAAGAAAAGAGGGGTGGGGAAACATGCGCGTTTTTGTGTCGTTCTCGCCATTGCCGGGTCTAAATTGGTTGTTAAAGTGTACCCACTTGTCGGATTACATCTCTACTATCAAGGTGAGAGGCATGATTCATGATTTAGAACAGGGGTGGGCAAACTTTTTGGCTCAGGGGCCACATTGGCTTTAAAAAATTGACAGACGGGCCAGGTGAGCACATGATTAATTTCAAAGCATATCCTGTGTTGTTGGTACTAAGAGTAGGCTTCTCGACCTTGCGCTATTGTAATCATAATACATCTATTTTTTTTCTCCTCTTTTTAGCAGTCACCTTATTGTGGTAGAGGAGTTTGCGAGTCCCAATGATCCTAAGAGCTATGTTGTCCGGGGGTTTTATGCCCCCTGGTAGGATCTCCCAAGACAAACAGGTCCTAGATGAGGGATCAGACAAAGAGCAGCTTGAAGACCTCTATGAAGAAAAAAAAAATCAAGGACCCAGATTTCCCTCGCCCGGACGCGGGTCACCGGGGCCCCCCTCTGGAGCCAGGCCCGGCGTTGAGGCACGATGGCGAGCGCCTGGTGGCTGGGCCTATTCCCATGGGGCCCAGCCAGGCACAGCCCGAAGAGGTAACGTGGGTCCCCCCTCCAATGGGCTCACCACCCATAGCAGGGGCCATAGAGGACGGGTGCAGTGTGAGCTGGGCGGCAGCTGAAGGCAGGGCACTTGGCGATCCGATACTCGGCTACATAAGCTAGCTTTAGGGACGTGGAACGTCACCTCACTGGGGGGGAAGGAGTCTGAGCTAGTGCGCGAGGTGGAGAAGTTCCGGCTGGATATAGTCCATAAAAGTTATGAACAGAATCGGTGAAAAAGGGCAGCCTTGGCGGAGTCCAACTCTCACTGGAAACGTGGCCGACACACTGTCGGGAATGCGGACAAAGCTGTGACACTGATTGGCCACAATCAGACGTTCAGATACCCCCACACGGTCGAATGCCTTCTCCAAGGTGCAAGGTCTTTTTCAGTCTGGTGTGTCTTAGATTTTCGAATTTAGACTTTTGACCGTTTTTGCGAGGAGCGTGGCCTCATGACAGACTAATCAGCAAAATGTTAAAAAAGGGTGTCCCCAATCATGTTGACTTCAGAGAATTTAGGAACTAATTCAGTTAAAAACAACACTTTAAATAATCTACGCCATGCGATTGTCAATTAAATAAATCACGGAAGGCCATTTTAATAGCATTTATGGCAAATTGCAGAACTGTATCACCTAATTATGCATTTCAACAGCCAAGCTCTGAATTGCCATTTCCTCGTAGTACGATCCGCTAACCACTTGCAACGATGGCTTCTAGCTCTGCAGATCATAGGCATCATCTCTATATATACATTGGGTGTTGGGGTGCAGGAAATCCGGCTGCTATAGCATCCTGAACTGGTCTTCTACTCATATTTGTGTAGCAGACAGAAGAAGATGTGTGAGCATCGTGCTGCATATTCTTGTGAAAATCGTATATCAAAGGAACTTTGATGAAACAAAAATTGAGCGTTTTGGCCGAAAACCCAGCAATATGTTTGGAGGAGAAAAGGTGAGGATTTTATCCAAGAAACACAATGCTCACTGTCAAGCATGGTGGTGGTAAAATTCGACCAGAAGCCTGCCAGAAGCTTGTGGATGGCTACCAAAAGCGCCTTATTGCATTGAAACTTGCCAAAGGAACATCTAACCAAATATTAACGTTGTTGTATGTATACTTTTGACCCAGCAGATTTGGTCACATTTTCAGTAGACCCATAATAAATTCGTAAAAGAACCAAATTTCAGGAATGTATTTTGTGACCAACGAGTATGAGCTCCAATCACTCTATCACAAAAAAATTAAGAGTTTTATAAATTATTGGAAACTCAAGACAGCCATGACATTATGTTCATGACAAGTGTATGTAAACTTTTGAACGCGACTGTATTTATGATGTTGGAGGCCGTCATTGCTATTGGCGAGCGGATACCATGCACGGTTCTACCCGAAAAGGGGAATTTAAAGCTTGGCTGTTAAAATGCATAATTCAGCATATTTAAACGCTGCAGCTTTGCAATTTGTCCTAAATGCTATTTGAAACAGACTTTATGTCTCACTGGCATCATTTCTTTTACTGACAATCACATGGTTTATTACGTGCTAGGTTCAACTGAAATACCCCAAATTCTGTTTTTTAAGCCATTACTTTTTTCCTACACTTATAACGCTGCGATTTATAAGACGGAGCAGTTAATTTCTGGACTTTTCTTTTCCGGCAACCATAAGAAAAATAATTGTAAAATTTTTTTTTTTAAATTGTAAGAAGCAAGAACACAGATGGTGTTTTATTGTTCGTGCAATGGCGCCATCTTTTGGATGAGTTTGCTTACTGCAGGTGCTGCAGTGTCCTTCCATTTACCGGCAGTGCTTTTTTATTTTTTAACCAGAGTGCCAATCAGTGTTCTGCATTTTTACTCGTATGGATTCTTCATTCATTATGCCAAGCAACATTTGTAAGTTTTACAGTACAAGTAAATGGTCTACACTTAGTGAACCCAAGACAGCAGGACCTTCGTATTGTGAGGCAGACGCACTAACCCCTCTGCCACCGTGAAGCCCAGTAAATGCTGTGCATTATTAAAATACGAAATAAAATTAATCCAAACCCTTTGTTTTTAATTCAATATTTTCAAATCTAAAAGGAATGTTAATACAAATGCTACACATTTTAGTGTTTTGGGGGGTTCAAGCACAGAATAAATTGATTTCAATTTACTTTAATGGGCAACACTGTTTCGCGATAAAAGTTTCTCGAGGTACAAGCTACAACACAGAACCAATTAAAATCGTATCCCGAGGTATGTCGTAATAAAGTAACAACAACATAACACAAGACATACACATTTTATGACTTAAATTGCATTCAAGTGTTTGAGGCATATTACAAGGTTAAAAACCTGGACTTTGTTTAAATGCAATTCGCCTGACCTCTAACAGTAGGTGACAATCACTTTTATATCAAATGAAATCAGAGAATGTCATGTCAAGCTGGCAGGATGGTTTGGATAGAATAACATCAATTGGACCCACGACTAAGTACATACAGGCTTTATTAAAAAGACGAAAATACTCCTTTTTTCAGTTTGCTTCCGGGACAAGGACAGGAAGTGACGTGCGTTGTAGAGTTAAACGGGGAAAGAAAAGAAAAGTTTACGGGGAAAAAAAACAAGAAACGAAGATTTAACCCGCTGTACAAAATGTAGCATTCTGTGGAATAAAGAAAGAAACTGGAAATCTGCCCAAGCCTCGATTCCTTGGAATGTTATGAAATTGACAGACGGTACAGCACAGAGACAGTGTGCGCTGTTGATGTTACGTATCTTTTGGGTAATTGTTTGGCGGGCACCCCTGTTTCTTGCTTTGTTTTTAAGATAAACTGTCTACTGATTGCTAGCCTCCCACGATACACGGTACATGTGTCTACATCTACTCGTCTCCAGTCATGTAAGTAACATAACAAGTCTGTGACTCTTTTACCGATAAACCCAGGCTCAGTTGTTTGACGGACCAAAACCATCAACTGATTTCTAGTTTGGCGTGATAACCGGTTTATTACCTGTGTTGACACTCGATAAACCCCTAAAGATTCACAACTGAACCTTATCAATATTGGGGTCTGTAACGGCTCATTTCTCAAACCGGATATCCGGTTGCATTGATTTATTGTTAACAAACCTAATAAATACTGTAGATTCCAAAGGTGTGTACAGTATCAGTATTTACTGTGATCTTAAAAATACTGTATGCATGTCCATGTGTAATGTAGTGGCTATATGAATACTTGTGATGTTGATTCAGCACCCTGCCAACAGAAGAATTGAGGCCAGAAACAGATCTATCTTACATACTTGAATTGTGATCATGTGTCTGATACATTTTGTAAGCCAGAATAATTAGTAATACTTTAAGATTCTTATCTCAATACAAGGAATATTTGAAGTCTTTGAGGTATAAAACCCAGAAGAATTGGTAATAATTTAAAACGTATCCTAATATAAAGAATCTGTGAAGTCTTTGAAGTATGAATGCAAATGTCCATGTAATGCTTAAAGTTGTAAATTACAACACTCAAAGTCTTTTTAAGGCTGCGTATCTAATGTGTGCATAAATTTGTCTGTGTGCATGTACACTTTTGGTTATGGCCCAGATGTTACTAATCACATAACGCTCTGTGCCTGCAAAATAGAAGTTTCAGCAATGCAATTAGTATGAAGTTTGTTTTCCAACCATTTCATGTCAAAAATACGGCAATGAAATAGGTCTGTTCCTTGTCTGTCGTCTAAACTAAAACCCTTTCACTTTTCTTTCATGAGATAATATACTTTCTTCATGTAGCTTTATATCAGAGGCTAACGATATGAATGTGTTGATGTGGTTGTACTCCACATTGGCTATGACTGACTGGCAAGTAGCCAAAGAGAAAGAAAATAATCGACACTTATTTGGAGGGAGACGCTATGGAGTGTGTGTGTTTGGGCGAAATGTCCATCTGTGTAAGCAGGCAGCCTGTTATTTCTTGGCACAGTTTCAATGAAAAACACTTGAGTCTTTGTCGGGGAATGAAAGTTATGGGTAAAAACTTTCTATTTTCTATGTCCTATTTTATGTGTGTATGGGGTGAAGGTGTGTGTTTGAAAAAATAAATAAATGTTCATTATTCTACAAAATACAAACCCAATGAAGTTGGCACGCTGTGTAAATTGTAAATAATCAGAGTCCCCGGACTGTTGAACAAATTAAGCTGCACATCAAACAACAATGCGAAATAATTCACCTGAACGGTTGTTAAAAGGAATGGTGATAAAATACACTGGTACAATGTGTTTTTGCAATGTGTTGCTGCCATTAAATTCTAAGTTGATGATTATTTGCAAAAACAAAATAATTTTCTCAGATCGAACATTAAATATCTAGTCTTTGCAATGTATTCAACTGAATATAAGTTGCTAATCATTGTATTCTGTTTTTATTTACGATTTACACAAGGTGCCAACGTCACTTGTTCTGGGTTTTGTACTTTGAAAATACATTATTGCAATTGTATGTGGACATGCGAGCGGTTAAGGTAATGTGTGTTTATAGATTCATACCATAAACATATTTGCAACTTAACGCCCAAAAAACGGAAATGCTGATTATCGGTCCTGCTAGACACAGACCTCTATTTAATAATACAACTTTAACATTTGACAACCAAATAATAAAACAAGGTGACTCAGTAAAAAATCGGGGTATTATCTTTGACCCAACTCTCTCCTTTGAGTCACATTAAAAGCGTTACTAAAACGGCCTTCTTTAATCTCCGTGATATCGCTAAAATTCGCTCCATTTTGTCCACTAAAGACGCCGAGATCATTATCCATGCGTTTGTTACGTCTCGTCTCGATTACTGTAACGTATTATTTTCGGGTCTCCCCATGTCTAGCATTAAAAGATTACAGTTGGTACAACATGTGGCTGCTAGACTTTTGACAAGAACAAGAAAGTTTGATCATATTACGCCTGTACTGGCTCACCAGCACTGGCTTCCTGTGCACTTAAGATGTTACTTTAAGGTTTTACTACTTAAGTATAAAATACTACACGGTCTAGCTCCATCCTATCTTGCCGATTGTATTGTACCATATGTCCCGGCAAGAAATCTGCGTTCAAAAGACTCCGGCTTATTAGTGATTCCTAGAGCCCAAAAAAAGTCTGCGGGCTATAAAGCGTTTTCCGTTCGGGCTCCAGTACTCTGGAATGCCCTCCCGGTAACAGTTCGAGATGCTACCTCAGTAGAAGCATTTAAGTCTCACCTTAAAACTCATCTGTATACTCTAGCCTTTAAATAGACCTCATTTTTAGACCAGTTGATCTGCCGCTTCTTTTCTTTTTTCTCCTATGTCCCCCCCCTCCCTTGTGGAGGGGGTCCGGTCTGATGACCATGGATGAAGTACTGGCTGTCCAGAGTCGAGACCCAGGATGGATCGCTCGTCGGGACCCAGGATGGACCGCTCGCCTGTGTATCGGTTGGGGACATCTCTACGCTGCTGATCCGCCTCCGCTTGGGATGGTTTCCTGTGGACGGGACTCTCGCTGCTGTCTTGGATCCGCTTTGAACTGTACTCTCGCGGCTGTGTTGGAGCTACTATGGATTGAACTTTCACAGTATCATGTTAGACCCGCTCGACATCCATTGCTTTCGGTCCCCTAGAGCGGGGGGGTTGCCCACATCTGAGGTCCTCTCCAAGGTTTCTCATAGTCAGCATTGTCACTGGGGTCCCACTGGATGTGAATTCTCCCTGCCCACTGGGTGTGAGTTTTCCTTGCCCTTTTGTGGGTTCTTCGAGGATGTCGTAGTCGTAATGATTTGTGCAGTCCTTTGAGACATTTGTGATTTGGGGATATATAAATAAACATTGATTGATGAAGCTGACTTTCTAAACTGCATGTCACTTCAAATGACAGTTTAACAGTTGCGTCCTTGTAAAACCAATCTAAACTTCTCTGGAACACTTCTAACGACCACAGACCTTCTCTTGCTCCCCTCAAATCACTTGCATTAGGCCTCAAAACTGGACTCAGTGAGCAGTATACCCATTTTGACAAAGTGAGACAGGGAATGTCAGTTTTCCTTTAACTTGCATCAAATGGGGACTCCCATTGTGAAACGGTAGGTGTGGAAATAAAGTGTACTTGCCGTGAGTGTGAATGTTGTCTGTCTATCTGTGTTGGCTCTGTGATGAGGTGGCGACTTGTCCAGGGTGTACCCCGCCTTCCGCCCGATTGTAGCTGAGATAGGCGCCAGCGCCCCCCGCGACCCCGAAAGGGAATAAGCGGTAGAAAATGGATGGATGGATGGATGGATGCCGCTAATGATGCTACTAGTATGTATGAATTGCTAAGTACTGCAAGAGAAAATTAATCTATGAAGGAAATGTGCAATAATACCATGACTTGAAAGCGGACCAAATATACAATGTCACATTGGTTAAACAGCAATACCATCAAAACTATCATTTTTTGGTCTAAAAAGGTAGTTTGAACTTTCATTGACTAGTGAAGTCATAGTGTGGGCTTCTCTTAGTCAGAGTACCGAATGTTTCGGACTGTAGAGCGCACTGGGATATAAGCCGCACCGACTACATTTTAGAAGAAAAAAATGTTTTTTCATTTATTACCCGCACCAAACTATAAGCCGCATATAGTTTTTTACACAGTAGGATTCTGTAAATGTTTATTTACTTAATTGTAATTATTGATTACAATAATAATCATTAATTAAATAATTAAAAATTATTTACCTTAATTGTTTTCAAACGGTGCATGTAACACGGCAGTAAAACTGCTGATCAAACAAAACAGAAGTCATTGTCATGGACCCACTAACTGCGGAAGCTTGCACTCTAATCAGCTAAACTGACTTAATAACTCCAACGTGGAGTTTGGGGAATTTACTGAGGAATTTGTGAAACTGAAACAGACACAATACAAAAAGAATGCCATTGTAAGTTAACAATACAAAAATAACACACATGGATGCGTTAGTGCTAACGACGCTATCATCATTACAATACAAACATGCATGAAAACACTCCTACAGGCATCACACATGGGATGATTAAGTAAGTATACGTTTTAGTTGTACTGTAAAACTTACAAACTTTGCTTGGAGTGATCAATGAAGAATCCACACTAGTAGAAACGCTATAAACAGCTTGAAGACTGAATGCAACTTATAATTTCGGTTGTTGAAAGCACTAAGTGACTAAAACTAAGACTCCGGCTTATTAGTGATTCCTAGAGCCCAAAAAAAGTCTGCGGGCTAGAGAGCGTTTTCCGTTCGGGCTCCAGTACTCTGGAATGCCCTCCCGGTAACAGTTCGAGATGCTACCTCAGTAGAAGCATTTAAGTCTCACCTTAAAACTCATCTGTATACTCTAGCCTTTAAATAGACCTCATTTTTAGACCAGTTGATCTGCCGCTTCTTTTCGTTCTCCTATGTCCCCCCTTCCCTTGTGGAGGGGGTCCGGTCCAATGACCATGGATGAAGTACTGGCTGTCCAGAGTCGAGACCCAGGATGGACCGCTCGTCGGGACCCAGGATGGACCGCTCGCCTGTGTATCGGTTGGGGACATCTCTACGCTGCTGATCCGCCTCCGCTTGAGATGGTCTCCTGTGGACGGGACTCTCGCTGCTGTCTTGGATCCGCTTCAACTGAACTCTCGCGGCTGTTTCGAAACCACTATGGATTGAACTTTCACAGTATCATGTTAGACCCGCTCGACATCCATTGTTTTCGGTCCCCTAGAGAGGGGGGGTTGCCCACATCTGAGGTCCTCTCCAAGGTTTGTCATAGTCAGCATTGTCACTGGCGTCCCACTGGATGTGAATTCTCCCTGCCCACTGGGTGTGAGTTTTCCTTGCCCTTTTGTGGGTTCTTCCGAGGATGTTGTAGTCGTAATGATTTGTGCAGTCCTTTGAGACATTTGTGATTTGGGGCTATATAAATAAAAATTGATTGATTGATTGATAAGTGGAAGGACACTGCGGCACCTGCAGTGGGCAAATTTTTCAAAAAGATGGCACCATAGCACAAAAATAAAACACCCTGTCAGTGTTTTTGCTTTTTTTTTTTTTTAAATAAAATTATTGTTATTATGGGCGCCAACAAAGAAAAATCCAATTATTTAGCTGCTCTATTTTATAAGCCGCAGGATTCAAAGTGTGGGGAAAAAGTAGCGGCTTATGACATGGAATTTAAGTTATATATATTAGGTCAGGAGTTTTGTAGTGCGCATGCCCCACGTCATTTCACCATGGTCATGTGAAGAAACCCACGCATGATTGCTGTTCAAAATGTTAACTTGTACTGATGTCTGGCTTTGTATCGGACAACATACAAAGCCATGTATGTTGTCATACATGGCCAACTAAAATGTCTGTTAGGGTGTGTAAATATATATATTTAAATTACAACACCTGTGTTTTAACTGGAACCATCTGCAATATAGGTGAATTTGAATTCCTAACGCGCACATACACACATAAAAATGGTTGCCTAATGGCTGCAGTTGAATTTGGAAACATATTGTTTGCATACATTAGAATAAATGCAGGGGAAAGTAAACCACACACACACACACCACATGGTGTGTGTATTTTAATAGCCTTCAGATTGGAAACAGATGCAAGCCGACACGCTGAGGTAGAACAGAGAAGCCACATACGATAACGCAGACATGAGAAGTGAGGACCGGGTGGGAGATCAGAGACTGGAATAAAAACAAGTTGGGTGATGGGGGAGGTCATTCGAGTCGAGATGGCATGCTAAATCCATCAGAGATGAAGAGTGAATGAAAGCAGCACGTGAGAAGTGTGTGTGCGCGCAGAAAGGATTGTTCAGCTTTGACGAGGTGATTAAAGCTTGTCCCTTGTAGTAACCCTTATACTAATGATGCTCATTAAGGAAGTCACAAGGGAAGTCACACAGCAACACTACAGGAATTGTATGTGTGCAACTTATTGCAATTAAAGTTGTTGTGTGTCCAAAATTGTGTCTTTTGGGTTTGATTACAAGTGTAATTATCCTGAGTTAACATGTCCACTAGTGTTTCTATAGGCTAAAGTTCACCAAGCCTGCAGAGACCTCAATGATGGCTGGCTGCAAATGTATGTCACTCAACAACTCTAAGTGTGCCAGATTTTAACCATGAATCAATTAGTATACTTTGACAAAAGGAGTGATTCACAAAGTATTTCAAAAGTATGTATCTCACCATTGTAATTACTGTGCATCTTCTCAATGGCCAATACACAAATTATACTTGGACATACTGTAATTTAGAGTCAGAGTACAGCTTGTATAGCCCTACATATGGACTATGGAGTAAAATTACTGAACACATTCATTATCCTCCAAACAGCTCTAAAGTAAAGTAAGAACAAGACAGTTGTGCCTTGCTTCCAGTCATGGCGGTGTGGGACTGCATAAAGCATGATCTCCTCCCTTCAGAAACTGGAAAACATAACAGTGTATTTATATGATAATAACGCTAAACACACCTCCAAGATGACACGTGCTTTGGCTGAGGACATGTTAAAGTTAAAGTACCACTGATAGTCACACACACACTAGGTGTGGTGAAATTACCCTTTGCATATGACCCATCCTGTTGTTCCATCCCCTGGGAGGTGAGGAGAGCAGCCATCAATTACATCTTGTTTACAAGTGAGGGAAGAGTAGATCGTGAGCTTAACAGGCAGATCGATGCAGCGTTTGCAGTGATGCGGACCCTGCATCGATCCATCGTGGTAAAGAAGGAGCTGACCCGGAAGGCAAAGCTCTCAATTTACCGGTCGATCTATGCTCCCATCATCACTTACGGTCATGAGCTTTTGGTTATGACTGAAAGGACAAGATCACGGGTACAAGCGGCCAAAATGAGTTTCCTCCGTCGGGAGGCGGGGCTCTCCCTTAGAGATAGGGTGAGAAGCTCTGTCATTCGGAAGGAGCTCAAAGTAAAGCCGCTGCTCCCCCACATCGAGAGGAGCCAGATGAGGTGGTTCAAACATCTGGTCAGGATGCCCCCTGGACGCCTCCCTGGGGAGGTGTTTAGGGCACGTCCGACCGGTAGGAAGCCACAGGGAAGACCCAGAATATATTGGGTAACCTATGTTTCCCGGTTTGTCTGGGAATATCTCAGGATCCCCTGGAAAGAGCTGAACAAAGTTGCTGGGGACAGGGAAGCCTAGGCTTCCCTGCTTAGGCTGCTGCTCCTGTGACCCGACCTCGGATAAGCAGAAAAAGATGGATGGATGGATGGATATATTGAAAGAGTGAAATAATAATAATTTTGGGGCGTAACATAAAATTAACTGGATATCTCATAAAAAAATATACAACATTAGGTGTAAAGAAAGGTTTCTATATTTAATAAAGCAAAATATGTTCTACACTAAAAATAATTTTATATAATCTACTGCTCACTAGTGTTACCATATATGGGTTACTGTGCAGAAATATGGGGAGATAATTACAAAATTATGCTTCATTCAATAACCGTATAACAAAAAAAATCTGAATTATGAAAAAAATTGGATACAGAGAACAGATTACCCTTTATTTATAAAACCAAATATATTGAAATGTAATTTTATGGTGCATTTGCAAACAGCTATGTACATCAATTCTGCTCAACAAAAGAGGAAACCGATAACAGAAAGAGAAAAATCACATTTAAAACATTTGTTTGCACACACAGCACTGAAACCTTTAGTATATGGATTGGATGTATGTGGAGTTCAATTATGGAATGGATTAAGTAAATAAATCAAACAATGGAGTAATATGACCCAGTTTATGAAGCTGTTCAAACTACAAGTGTTTAAAAAATACAAAGAAAAATTATGAATGAATATATTGAAAATAAGATATTATTCATCACATTAAGTGAATCATAACTTATTTAACTTTGTATGAGAAGAAGTGATGCATTTAGAGCACATTGATGTAAATTGTGTACAAATTGAGAACAGGAAGTAAACATCCATCCATTTTACCACCGCTTGTTCCTTTCGGGTTAGCGGGGGGTGCTGGAGCCCATCTCAGCTGCATTTGGGCGGAAGGGGGAGTAATCATATGTTTTAATAGTTGCTATGAAGTGAAAAGGGGATGGATTAGATAAACCTCGCATCATCCTACTCCTTTTTGGATATATTGTAAAGAAAATTTAAAATATATGATGAATCATATTGATACTGTGTACATGTTCTAAACACATTTCAACCAACGAACCAACCAAGAGTAAACAGAAACTTTGGGTACAGTTTGGACATGTTCACTGTGAGGCATATTATCTTGTGTTGTCACTGTTTAAACAACAATGGTTGTTTTCGATAGGTATTCCAAATAGGGGGAAACATAATCTTAAGGTTCTAACGTCCAGTATTCAAGTCAAACTAGATGTGATGAAATAAGTGGATTTATTATTTTAAGTATACATAGAAGCAAAAATACCAAATATGTATCTTTTAATAATATACTTCATTTTGTTGTGTAACAGGTGTATTGTGTATTTTATTGTTGATTAAGCATCAGATTATTACATCTGAGTAATAGGACAGGACATTAAGGTACAAGTTTTATCATTTTATTTTTGCTCCTTTCCGGGCCCATACTATGTTTCTTTTTATTATTTTAGTGTAATCCTATTGTTTTTGTCAGATGACAATATTGTTTGGCAATTCTATTTTGTTTAACTGTGTGGATAGTGTATTTTTGTTTGTTTGTTGTGTTAGAAAAAAAAAATTTAAAATGTGGTTTGCATTATTTTTAGGTGGAAACAAATCTGTACTACAATAAGTTATATCCAAAATGTTGTTATATACTATTGTCTCTGAAGTAATAATACAATATATTGGATTTACATAGCACTTTTTTTTCCCAGTGCCTCCAAACGTGTTACACAGAGAACCCATCATACATTCACTCCACATTCACGCTTAAGTGATAGTAAGCTACATATGTAGCCACAACTGCCCTTGAGTAGACTGATGGAAACAGTGTCTGGCCCATAGACATAACAATCAATAGAATGGCAGCAGCTGGATTGTGCTAGTAACCCTCAAGTTTCTAGACGGCCGACCACCTGACCCACACCGCCCTAAATAATAAAATGCTTGCTGAAATGTGTACTAACTTTTGTAAAATACTGTACATTTAGTTGACTGTCAAAGTTGGCTCGTGCTTAATTATGTGTTAGCCATTGGATCTGTTGTGTGCCAAAAAGTGGCCTGTAGAACGGTTTCAACAAGTAGTAATATCTATTGAAACTATCGCGCTAAGCAGCAATGACTCCCACTACATAAAGGGCTGAGTATGAAGTCTGGACGAAGTTTGTATCACAACACAATCTGGACACCAGATTTTAACATTTCTCCCTAAACACATCCTTTCACTTCCAAGGGCTTAGATAACTCCCCCATATGAAACTATACCCCCTTTCCTGTATCCTTTCACCACCACTTAATCTCGCTGAAGGGCTTGAAAAGAGACGGCAAAAAGTTGAGTTGCTAAGAGATGTAAGAGGAAAGGAAATTACAATTTAATTAATTTGTCACAGTAATGTGTCAGCAATGTAAGAAAATCTAGAATTTAAGAACTACACATTGTGTTAGTTGGAGAATTGTGGTAAGCAACACATATAGACACAGACATGAAAAATGGTTTCATGCAACTGTGAAAAGACCAGAAGAGTATACATACCTCTAATGGAGAATCGCAGAGAAATCGCCGGAACTATTGCAGGACAAAGAGAAGGAAAAAACAAGTTCTCACTACCCCTTAAATTTCACAAAGCATACATAAATACATTCCTATTTCTTCTATGGTCATATACATAAGTCAGCACTCAAAGGTTTGTCTTTGCCTAAATGTTACATATCAAATAACCCCACAGTAATAACGTGAAAAGAAAGATTGTGTTGACACAAATGAAAACATTTAAGCAGTTAACATTAGACAGGTGGAGATCATTTTGGAACATTAAACCTGGTATCCATGTTCTCCATCATTTTAGGTCTGGATACTTCGTAGAAACTATTATCATTGCACTTTCTTCAGTAAGGGTGAAACTGCTTCAACTGCACAACATCATCCCACAAGGCATGTGTATGTGTCAAAGAAGAGCAAATAAAAGTTGATAAATGTTTCCACTATATTTTCAACATTTTTGAACCAGGATTGAGAGCAGTGTGTTTGCAGGTGAGCTTGACATGCAAGTCAAAAATAACAAATTATTTATATTGGTTTACTAAAATTGAGTCACCTGGATAACAAATATAATAAAATTGACTGAACTATAAAACATTGCCGTGACCTCTGCAGATGCTTAGTAAAAGTAATTTAGTCCGCAAATTCCTTATAGTGCCAGTTAACTTTGCTACGAGTAACTTTACAGTTAACACATTACCAACAGCAATGCTCCACAATGTTCTGTATAATGAAAGGTACAACCATGTACACTATTAAAAACTCACAATAAAACAGATGTCATTTTAAATGGGCTTCTCCAAACCACAGTCTGCTGTTGTGTAGAACTGAACGGAGTATTCAACCCTAGCAATACATGCATTTTATTTTAAACATTTTACAGACACTCATAACAGCACTAATCAAGCAGCCTTACTGCAACTCTACTCAACCTATGCATGAATTGACAATCACTACCTGGACATTGGACAACATTCTGTTTTGAATAAAATAAGGCCTAAATGAAGTTCATTACTGAATAAAGAGGAACAGACAGTGAAATGTAAGGGTCTAATTATCGAACCCTGACGACAAGAACTACCATGTGAATGCAATCTCAGCTTCGTTTTTCTGATGCAACCACACAATGCATGTAAACAGATTGTGGCGTGAGTATCCTCAGGGGTATTCTCATTGGCAACACGTGGTGTATATCACTTCCTTTTACTCTTCCTTTCCTATAGTAAACACTCATCTGAGTGCGATTAAGATGGTAAACAGTCTCAAACACATGCAATACTTACAGTATAAACACACTAATTTGCTTAGGCCTAATTCCTCCTTGGGATGTTTGTGATTGTGCTCTTTAAATTAAACAATTGCACTGCTCTATTGTAATCGTTGGTGTTACAAAACGTCTTCACCCTCTCACAATAAAAAGGTACATGTTAAGAAAAGAATAACGCACAGAAAACGGTGGAGCTGTTCATTTATTCTGCTGCTAATAAAATATAAAAGGACATTTGTAAAATGGAACAGTTGAAAACAGCGTGAATATCTTATTTCTTTCAATAACGAATAATTCCTTACATTTATAAAGCGTGCTCAGAGATCCCACTATTCATTCAGTCTATGATCACATTTGATGATGGTAAGCTACACAGCTGTCCTGGAGTAGACTGATGACAAGCTCCGGCGCAGTAGAGAGCCTTTTCATCTACAGACTTTAGATCCTCCAAGCCGCATTGGTCACCCAGGAGTGGGCAGCTCAACAGGTGTTGCATGCATTGTTCAGATGTACACACTCGCAGGATGTGTCTGTTGCATCAGCATAGTCCCATTTAGCCATGTTGGTCTTGAAGTGGCCAATGCCCGTGCGAAGTCAGTTGAACGACTTCCACGTATTCCATGTAGTTTTAAGACCTGGTGCTAGTTCTTGACTGGCATTGGCAGTTTTGCTAAGTGTTGGTTTGCAATGCGTTTTTCCTGCCACAATGCTAACCTGGCTGTTAGAGAGGACTGAGAAAGTCGCTGGACTGAGCGGAGAAAGCTTTTCCTTTACTTCAGGTGACTTTGGGCTGGTTCGTTGGAGTGACAGGGGTAGCGAGTGTCCTCAACTCACCTCTTACGTACAGTTATGCCTGCTACACACCTGTTGATTTCAGGTGGAGTGATGTTGGCCTGGATGTGGAGGCTAGCCAACATCATTATTTGTCAGTATTTGCTGGTTTGAGGGATGCGGTAGGCACCTGCAGCTGTCACTGAGGACAATGTAAACTTTATTTGCATGGAAGGATCTCTACCTAACAAGACAGGCATACTCCGCACCAGAATAGTGAAGTGAAGTGAATTACATTTACATAGCGCTTTTCTCTAGTGACTCAAAGCGCTTTACATAGTGAAACCCAATATATAAGTTACATTTAAACCACTGTGGGTGGCACTGGGAGCAGGTGGGTAAAGTGTCTTGCCCAAGGACACAACGGCAGTGACTAGGATGGCGGAAGCGGGAATCGAACCTGCAACCCTCAAGTTCCTGGCACGGCCGCTCTACCACCCGAGCTATACCGCCCCAAGTAGCATAGTGCAAGAGCAGTTGACCACAATGTGGAAGCATTAGCACCTCATGATGAGTTTGCAAGTTTCCATAGGATGTTGTTCCTTGTCCTCACTTTGCCTTTTACTTTGTTAATGTGTTGTTTGTAGGAGTGTTCGATCTAGAGTTACCCCAAAACACGTCGGGTTATTACACTGATTCAGGCATACATCATTTCAGGTTAAGGACAGTTTCGTACCGACTTCACGATTGCGGAGGTGGAATAAGATATTTGGGGTCGTTGCTGGGCTAGCTTTCAGTTGATTGTCCTTGTAGTAGCTTGTCATGTTATCTAAAGCTGTTCAGAGGGTAGCTTCTACAATGCATTTGGAAAGTATTCCCAGCTCTTCGCTTTCTCCACATTTTGTTATGTTACAGCCTTATTCCAAAATGAAGTTAATTCATTATGTTCTCAAAATTCTACAGACTATTGCTTGGATTCAAAATGATGTCACGAATACGCGTTGTGGTCAAGCCAGTGTCTGTTCTCAATGGGTACTGTGCACCATTTAGCCGTTCTCGAAAAAAAAAAGCCCCAATGCTTGCGTCATTTTTTGGCCGTACGAACCATTTAAAATCGCGACAAGGATAAACGTTTCTTCAGAGATTCTCAAAGCTGATCTACAATGGCGGAAGACTGCAAGATTTTATAAAAGACAACGCCAAAAGTACAAGGGAGCAGAGTTGAATAATGCAAGAGTTTACAGTGACCACTCTGTTAAAGGATCTCATCGCAGGGCCAACACAGATAGACAGACAACATAAGCTTGGCACACCTATCTTTGAGGGTTTGCGCCCATTCTTTTTTGCCCATTCCTCTTTGCAGCACCGCTCAAGCTCCGTCAGGTAGGATTAGAAGCGTTGATTATTATTCAAGATGTCCTCGTACATTGTGGCATTCATCTTTCACTCAACCCTGACAATCTCAAGTTTCCGCCTCTCAAAAACCTCCACACAGCATGATGCTGCCCTAGCGTTGCTTTACTATAGGAATGGTATTGGCCTGATGATGGGCAGAGCCAGGTTTCATCCTAACATTATGCCTGGCATTCACACGAAAGAGTTCAATCTTTGTCTCAACAGACCAGAGAATTTTGTTTTCCGAAGTCTGAGAATCTTTCAGGTGCATTTTGGCAATCCTTTACTTACAAAATGACTTTCGTCCGGCCACTGTACCACATAGGCCGATTGGTGGATTACTGCAGAGACAGTTGTCCTTCTATAAGGTTCTCCTCTCCTTAGAGAGGAATGCTGTAGCTCTGACAGAGTGACCATCGTGGTCATCTCCCAGACTAGGCTAAGATGAATGCATAAATATACAGAAACATCCTGGATGAAAACAGACGCTTCCTATCCAACCAGAAGGAGTTTGTGAAGTGCTGCAAAACGGAATGGGCAAAGAGGAATGGGTGACACTGCCCAAAGATAGGTGTGACAAGCTTGTAGCATGTTAAAAAAAACCTTAAGGCTTTAATTGCTGCCAAAGGTGCATGAACAAAATATTGACCAAAGGCTATTAATACTTATGTACATGTGATTTTTTATTTTTCTTATAAATTTACAAGATTTTTAAAATGTACTTTTTCACATAGTAATTATGGGGTATTGAGCGAATAATTTTGATGAGAAAAATTTATTTATTCCACTTTGGAATAAGGCTGTATCATAACAAAATGTGGAAAAAGTGAAGCACTGTGAACACTGCACTGCATGTCGTCAATGTTAGCATTTTGAACCGCTACACCGAAGTATTTAGCATAAATTTAGCTTTTTGCTCCAGGTGACAATGGCTGGTAATTGGTGTGTCCTATTGGCAGTGCAGAACAGAAATCATGCAGTACCTCACTCTCACCACATGCGCTGGGGTCATCCCCATGAATGGCCATCTGGTAGCGAGCGTACAGCGCCACAGACTGCTCATAGGATGCAGTGAATTGTGGGTCCTCAAAGCTGACTGCTACGAGCCTCACCTTCAAGCACAAATGTAGAGGGGGAAAACAGTGAGGTTCAATTTGAAATAATAATTTTTGGGGAGATCATTCCAGTCTCCTAGTTAGTGGTTATTGCAGGAACTGGCTGATTTTACCATTACACAAAAGGGACGAACAAATGAAACCAAACAATATAATTCTAGTAGACTGTAAGTTTTCAAACAATTGGATAACAGGCAATTTGAAGATGAGGCTCGTGCATAGCTTTAATATGACTTACCCAAAGCCTTGAGACCCCTCTCAATGAAGCATCTCCGAAAGGTCAAATTGACAGCAGCAAATTGATAAACCTTGGTTAACACGGCCGTGAAAGTTACTCAAGCATGGTGCCTAATCTGTTACACCAACAAATGAAACTGTTGTCTGTCGTGTGCAAACTTCTATCGTGAATTTAGGGTGATAAAAAGGGCACTGACGAAACTAAAATGTGAAAGCTTGAAGAATTCGGCTGTCAAGCTGCCCCCCCCCCCAACCAAGACCAGACTAACAGTCCTACCTGACTGAAGGCCAACTCAAGACACCTGGAGAAACACTGCTCTCAACCATGCCGTATGGAAACATTTTCCTCAAAATTTTCTCTTGGATTACCTTTCTTTGCCATGTATTTGCAATTTTAGAGTGAAACCTAATGGTTTTCATTGATATAAACTTTTTAGATTATTTCCCCAAAAGCATTTCATTTTCTGCAGGTGCAAATCTGTATTAAAAAATAAACCATTAAAATATTATTAAAATGAAAAGTAAAACACTACAGAAAAGATCCTTTTGAAGTCCCTCTGGATGCATGTTTATCCTCTCCCAACCGCTATGAGAAGGCCAACAGCAGCTTGACCTATGCCTACAAACCCCTGACCTGGCTCTCGGAGGGTTTGTCAGGAGGGTCCTTGTGAACGGCCATCTGGTAGAGTTTGTACACCTGGTAGGAGGCGTCGAAAGAGGCTTTGAACTGCGGGCAAGGGGGATTGGAGCGCACTAGCCTCACCTTCAAAAAGAATACGGGCAGACAATGGTTAACATCAAATGAGAGTAAAGTAAAGAGCAAAGACCCTAAAAAAAAAAGTAAACACAACAAAGAGAAGACAGTGATGTATTTAGTGTGGCACGAGGGACTCACACAAACACATCTCTCTTTAAATCGCAAAAAATAAAATTATTTCTTGGAGCCTTTAGCTTTGTTCTTTACTGTTCTTAGTGGTGTCTGCTGTGTTGCAGACTTACCAGGGAACCAAAACAAAATAGAGACAGGTGTGTTACATGTTTTATGAATTTGCAACATAATCCACAAATACCATCTTAAAAAAAGTACTGACAGAAAACAAAGTTTGCCACATCGAAAGTGGCACTTAGGTGATTTATCATGTCCTTTAAGGTAATGGTCCAACCATCCAAGTAATTTTCATTACTAACACGCATGTTAAAAATCCAATACGATTAATACACATCCTTCTATAAACTGTATAGAGTACAGTATATCCATACACCGTATGCTTTTCAGTATTTATTGGGAAGAACAAGACAGACTTATCAAAGAAAGAAAAACAGTGACTGTATCTAATGTCACACAAACTGAAAATGAATTACATTTGCTGGGACACTGGGCCGTTTCATTAACCACCTATTCAGCAAGGAGCTTTTATTGGCTGAATAGGCTGTACCGTTTGAGTCTGCATGGCGGAAAGGATAGGAGCTTGAACCTGAAGTTTATTTGATTTGGACCTAAGAGGGACAGTCTCAAATGACTACTTGGCATCCACTTCTCTTGGTCAAACAGAGATGTTGGGCCTCATACATGAAAGCAAATTTCTCAAGTTTAAGCTTTAATTTAGTTTTACAGTTGAAGATATGTTTTGATTGTATAAACTACTTGTAGCAAGTTGACACCACCTTATATAGTGCGTCCAGAAAGTATTGACTTTTTTCCACACTTTTTTATGTAACAGTCTTATTCCAAAATAGAATAAATGAAGTTATGTCTTCAACATTCTACAAGCAACACCCAATAATGACAATGTATTTTTTTGATAGTTTATTCAAAATTTAAAAATACAAAATCACATGTATATAAATATCCACAGCCTTTGCTCAATACTTTGTTGATGCACTTTTGGCAGAAACTACAGCCTCAGGTTATATGTGAACCTTCGGTGAACAGTCATTTTCAAACCTCTCCAGAGATTTTCAACTGGATTTAAGTCTGGGCTTTGGCTGGACCAATTAAGGACATGTATACAATTGTCCTGAAGCCATTCCTTTGATATCATGTCGGTAAGCTTATGGTCGTTGTCCTACTGAAAATGAACTGTTGCTCAGTCTAAGTTAAAGAGTGCTTCGGAGCAGGTTTTCAATCCAGGATGTCTCTGTAAACTGTTGGATTCATCTTTCCCTCTATCCTGAGTAGGCTTTTAGTTCCTGCCGCTGAAAAACATCCCCACTGCATGATGCTGCCAGAACCATGCTTTACTGTAGGGATGGTATTGGCTTGGTGATGAACAGTGCCTGGTTTCCTCCAAACATGATACCTGGCATTCACGCCAAAGAGTTCAATCTTTGTCTCATCAGACCAGCATTTTCGCAACCTACAGGTGGGCTACCATGAGCTTTTTACAATGGAATGGCTTTCGATGGGCCAGGTTGGTGGATTGCTACAGAGATGGTTGTCTTTCTACAACAGGGGTCGGCAACCTTTACCACTCAAAGAGCCATTTTGACCCGTTTCACAAAATAAAGAAAACAATGGGAGCTAAAAAAAACTCTTTTGAAATTTAAAATTAAATAACACAGCATAAATAGTTTTTTTTTGCTTTGTGCTATGTGTATACAAGGGGTCTTAGACACGCAGCCTGCACCTTGATAAGAAAATGTATTGTTAGTGCGGCCCGCAACTTTTATATGAATGTCGTGTGGCAGCATTACGCATGCCAACCCACCTAAATTTTCCGGGAGGATCCCGAACTCTCAAGGCAACTATACTCGCGATTATTTGCTGATGGTCACCCAGATAACAATGATAAGGGCGAGTCATGAAGCCACTGCCTATGACACCTTTTACAACATGTACAAACGGCTTGTCAGCCCAGTAATTTGTTATGTGTGGCATCCGCAGATACACTTACACGACTGCAAGGCATAGTTGTTCAACAGCCATACGGGTTACACTGAAGGTTGTGATATAAACAACTTTAACACTCTTACTAATATGCGCCACACTGTGAACCCACACCAAACAAGAATGACAGAAACACATTTCGGGAGAACATCCTCACAGTAACACAACATAAACAGAACAACACAAATACCCACAATCCCATGCATCCCTGACTCTTGCTGGCTATATAATACACCCCCGCTAGCACCAAACCCCCCCTCTCGTGCATCAGTTGAGGTGGGCAGGGTTTGGTGGGATGCACGGGTTTGTGGGTATTTGTTTTGTTCTGTTTATGTTGTGTTACTGTGAGGATGTTCTCCCGAAATGTGTTTGTCATTCTTGTTTGGTGTGGGTTCACGGTGTGGCGCATATTAGTAAGAGTTAAAGTTGTTTATATCACAACCTTTAGTGTACCCTGTGTGGCTGTTGAGTAAGTATGCCTTGCAATCACGTATGTGTGGTGACAGAACCAGTGAAATGCATGCGTCTGGCCAGCACGCAGAGAGCATGGTGTAAAAGCGGGCGCAATGACATGTCGCAGAGGACGTTAAAAGCAAAGCCATCACGGCACGCCCTTAATATTGTAGTCTCAGAGAAAATCGGAGACTACTAGCCCCGGGTGATGTCCGGGAGAGGCACCAAAATCCGGAAACCTCCCGAAATAATCAGCTGCACTAACGATTGTGCAGCTGAACCACATCAGAGAGGCCAAAGAGCCGCATGCGGCTCCGTAGCCATGGGTTGCCGACCCCTGTTCTAGAAGATTCTCCTCCCTCTGACAGTGACCACCGAGTTCTCGGTCACCTCCTAGACTAGGGCCTTTTGCCCCCGTACACCGAGCTTAGCTGGCCGGCCAGCTCTAACAAGAGTCCTGGTGATTTCAATCTTACGATTGATTGAGGCTACTGTGTTCATTGGGACCTTCAAGGCAGCAGATATTTTTCTGAACAGTTCCCCAGATTTTTGCCTCGAGACAATTCCTTCGACTTTGTGCATCAACTGAATTTACAACAGGTGGACTCGAATTAAGCTGGAGGAACATCTCAAGAATGACCAGTTGAAACAGGATGCACCTGATGTCACATTTGAGTACATATGTACATGTGATTTTGTAACTTTGTAATTTTATTACATTTTCAATCATCTCTAAAGAAAACATTTTCACATTTTTATTGTCAGGTATATTGTGTGTATAATTTTGAGTACAGAAATTAATTTATTCCACTTTGGATTAAAGCTGTAACATAAAATGTGAAAAAAGTGAAGCGCTTAGAATATTTTCTGGATGAACTGTATAGTGGTGAAAAATATTTTTTAATGGCTATCACAAAAACTCTATGTAACACCAACAGCCTTGCTCAATAGTGTTTGAAAACAGCAAAACAAGAAATGTGTAAATTTGATTATGATGAATGTTTCATTACCTAAAATGTTTTTTCCACTGGCGCTAACATAAATGTGAAAACAATTATACATTTTTCATGAAGATCAGTCAGCAAAGATATTTTGCCTGAGACTAATAGACAGTAATTTTAAAATGTTTTCAGGGCTGACAGAATTAACGATTTCACTAGCGTGATTATTCACAAAAAAATAGCTATTGGGGAAGTCACTAGCTTAGGGTCTCACATACTTTTTCCACCTTGCACTGTGAATGTTTACATGTGTTCAGATCAATGCAAACGTCAGTACACAAATGAGTGAGGAGACTGACTGGTTCGCTCACTGGTAAGTTTCACACCAAAATACAGCCTGAGATAACTTTAGATAAAACTGTTACTAAGTTTTGTGCAAATAAATAAAATGCATTCAAGCAAAACGTAAAAAAAAAAAGCATTCTGACAATATAATTGCATTGAGTCGTTTCTTAAGCTAACTTAATCATCTGTAATTATTCATGGTAGATACTAATTCAAAAATGTAAATAATCTGATTTTTTAAAAATCATTTGACAGACCGAATATCCTTATTTAGATGGGTTCAAATTAGGTTAAATACTGTGTTAAGTTGTCACAGAAGAATGTGATCACTTTTTACATGGAGTACATTTTGTCCACACCATTTGTCATGGTCATTAGGGCTTTAATTCAGGCTTTTCTTTGTAAACACATTTTAATTCATAATTATGTTAGTGATGCAGGAGAATCAAAAATAAATTAAAAACAACAAAGTACATTTGGAAGGGCTGTGTCAAGTCAACTGGAATTTGAAAGACTTCCTTTGAAATCATATGAACATTGTGCCCCCTGCTGGGTAAAACCTGAACATATATATTTTCAATCCATCCATTTACCCTTATCCCGTTCGGGATCGCAGCGGTGCAAGAGCCGATCTCAATGCAGCTGAGATATATATTTTTAAAAATTAATTATAATAGCTATGCAAATGTAGAAAAGTAAATGCTTAAGCAATCATGCTAATGGGTAAAATTCAAAAGAACAAGTTCAAAAGGCAGCATCAGACATACAGATATTGTTTCTGACTATTTATTTTTTCAGCTCGTGTGTTCTTCTGATGTGGTTCACACTTCATGGATGGACATCTTCACATGTGGGAAAATGTTGACTTTAAAAGGAAACTGCATTTTGGGGGGATTTTTGCCCATCGTTTACAACCATTATGATGGACAAGAACACGCGTCTTTTTTTTTTCTTGAGGATTTTTAAAGGGAAACTGTATTTTTGGGAATTTTCAAATATCATTCACAAGCCTTATGCAAAAGAAGCAAACATGGTTTTCTTTTTTTATTGGATTCTATATTTAAAAATAAATGCAATCAAAAGTCCGCTTACAATGGAGACGAAGGGAGTCACTCTATTCTGTCAACAAAGCTCTTAAAAAAACATTCAAAAACCTCTATTAAGGTTTTGTATACATGATGTGAGTATATATGTATATATAGTAATGGACAGATTTATAATAACATTTAATAGTTACGTATTTTGATCATTTTAAGCATATGCATCACATTCATTTAAAAAGTAATCACGATATTTGCCTTTTTGTTCCTCAACATCACTGATTATTATTCACTGCAGACTTCATGAGAGTCAACAAACATAATAAAACATCAGTATGCTGACTTGTTATATTCCTGTTTAGATGACGAATGACTCATAATCCTCACAAAGAAAAAGAGGGTGCAACCAAGCCTCTTTTCGTGTCGCCATTTCCAGGTCTAAATTGGCTGTCAAAGTAACAAAAATGCAGTCATCCTTCGATTATCAGGGCGAGAAGCATGACTTATGATTTAGAATTAACTTCCACGAGCACCAAGGTGAGGAAGCAGCTTACCACTCGATGTAAACATAGGGACACATGCTAGTGATCGTAGCGCCGCTATAAATAGTTTGTCTGCATTAGCGCTTATTATAACAATATTCCTTATGCTTGGTTTATATTCAAGTCACAAAATGTAGATGGAATATTGTTGGCAGTTTTTGGATGTTTTTTAATTAGGTTTTATGTCCAGAATAGACTTTTATTCATGTTTATTTACAAGTTAGAATGCATTAAAAAAATACAGCCGTGTCATGTCTTTCATTATGATTGTTTCCAAAAGTGCAGACCCCTTTTAAAAGTGATAAAAACTGCTTGCAAGTTGGGGTGAACGGGAGTCACCTTTGTAATCTTCAGAACCCTCTAAAACAACTTCAAAACCCTCCATTAAAGTTTTATATACACGCTGCAAGTACAGTTGCAAGAAAAAGTATGAGAACCCTTTGGATTACTAGGATTTCTACATAAATTGGTCATAAAATGTGTTTTGATCTTCATCGAAGCCACAACAATAGACAAAATGTCTGCTTAAACTAATACTGCACAAGAAAAAAACATAGGTTTTCATCTTTTTTTAACGAACACAACATGTAAACATTCACAGTGCAGGGTGGAAAATGTATGTGAAACACTAGGCTAATGACTTCTTCAAGAGCTGACAGGAGCCAGGACTCAGACAACATGGAGTCTAATCAATGTAACAAGATCATACTGTATGTGTTGGTAAAAGCTGCCCTTCCCTTTAAAAAACAGACACCTGTGATAAGTGTGCTGTTCTCAAGAAGAATTGAACCATGGTTTGCACAAAAGAGCTCACAGAAGATCTAAGATCAAATGTTAACTGTCATGAAGCTGGAAATGGTTACAAAAGTATCTCTAAAAGCCTTGATGTCCATGTATCCACGATATGAAAGACTGTCTACAAAAAAGTACAGCACTGTTGCTACTCTCCCTAGGTGTGGTCCACCTGTAAAGAGGACTGTGAGATCACAGCGCAGAATGCTCAGTGAGGTGAAGAAGAATCCTAGAGTGTCAGCTAGAGACTTACAAAAATCTCTGGCACTAGCTGACATTATTGTTTACAAATCTACAATACGTAAAACATTGAACAAGAATGGAGTTAATGGGAGGACACCACGGAGGAAGCCACTGCTGTCTACAAAAACATTGTTGCATAATTGAAGTCTGCAAAAGAACACTAATAGAAAAATATTCTGTGGACAGATGAAACCAAAATTGAGTTGTTTGGAAGGAACACACAACTCTATGTGTAGAAAAAAAAGGCACAGCATACCAACATCAAAACCTCATCCCAACTGTGAAATGTGGTGGACGTGGCATCATGGTTTGGGGCTGCTTTGCTGCCTCAGGGCCTAGACGGACTGCTTTCATCGATGGAAAAATTAATTCCCAAATTCATCAAGACTTTTTGCAGGCTAAACTTTTAAAACCATCTGTCCACTATCTGAATTTCAACAGAGGATGGGTAATGCAATAGGACAACGACCCCTAGCATAGGAGTAAAACCACAGAACGACTTCAACAGAAGAAAATATGCGTTCTGGAGTGGCCCAGTCAGATTCCTGACCTCAACCCAATTGAGATGCTGTGACATGAACTCAAGAGAGCGATTTACACCAGACATCCCAAGAATATTGCTGCACTGAAACAGTTTTGTGAAGAGGAATGGTGCAAAATTCCTCCTGAATGTTGTGCAGATCTGATCTGAAACTATAGGAAGCTTTTCGTTGAGTTTATTGCTACTAAAGGAGGGTCAACCAGTTATTAAATCCAAGGGTTCACATACTTTTTCCACCATTCACTGTGAATGTTTACATGTTGTGTTCAATAAAAAGATGAAAACCTATATTTTTTTTGTGCGGCATTAGTTTAAAAAGACTGTCTATTGTTGTGACTTAAATAAATATATGGAAACGGAGTGTTCCAGTTCAACTATATAATTGGGGTGTCTGCTGTGAATTGCTCTCGAGATCATGCAACAGCATCTCAATCGAGTTTAGGTCAGGAATCTAATTGGGCCACTCCAGAATGCGTATTTTCTATTATTTGAGCCATTCTGTTGTTGATTTACTTTTATGGGTCATTGTCCTGTTGCATCACCCATGCTCTCTTGGGCTTCAGTTGGCAGACAGGTGTGCCTAAGTTTTCCTGTAATATGTTTTGATACAATTGGGAATTCATTTGTCTGTCAATGACAGCAATCCACCCAGACCCTGAGACAGCAAAGACATCACTTGGACAAAGAAAAGACCTTCTGGAGGAAAGTTCTGTGGTCAGAAGAAAAAAAAAATAACTCTTTGGCTATAATACCCAACAATATGTTTGGAGGAGAAAGGGTGAGGCCTTTAATCACAGGAACAACAAACCAACCGTCAAGCATGGTGGTGATAGTATTATGCTCTGGTCCTATTTTGCTGCCAGTGGAAATGGTACTTTACAGAGTGTTAATGGGACAATGAAAAAGGAGGATTACCTCCAAATTCTTTAGGACAACCTAAAATCATATGCTCCGAGGTTGGGTCTTGGACACAGTTGGGTGTTCCAACAGGACAATAACCCCAAACACACGTCAAAAGTGTTAAAGGAATGGCTAAATTCAGGTAGAATTAAGGTTTTACAATGGCCTTGCCAAAGTATTGACCTAAACATGTGGACAATGCTGAATAAAACAAGTTCATGTCAGAAAACCAACAAATTTAGCTGAACTGCACTAATTTTGTCGAGAGGAGTGATCAAAAATTGAACCAGTGCTTAATTGCAGTGAAACTTGCCAAAGGGACATGTAACCAAATATTAACATTGCTGTATGTATACTTTTGACCCAGCAGATTAGGTCACATTTTCAGTAGACCCCTAATAAATTCATAAAACAACCAAACTTAAAACAGCCATGACATTATGCTCTTTATAAGTGATATCAAAAGATTACATACACTTGTGAAGGACATAATGTCATGGCTGTCTTGAGATTCCAATCATTTCTACAACTCTTATTTTGTTGTGATAGGAGCACATACTTGTTGGTCACAAAAACATTCATGAAGTTCGGTTCTGTTATGTATTTATTATGGGTCTACTGAAAATGTGACCAAATCTGCTGGGTCAAACGTATACATCCAGCAACATACATTATCAATTTTGGTGATGTAGAAAAGTTACAATCAAATCAAATTAGCTTCATGGCATGGCCTCTTAACTTCATGTGAGTGATAATGATTGACCACACCTGTTGACTTCTCTGAGCCTATTTAAATATGGCTCATGTGATGCAGTCATTAGACTCGGTTACAAACACGACAATGGGAAATTCAAAGGAACTTAGCGCAGATCTGAAAAAAATCATCGTTGACTTGAGCAGGTCTGGAAAATCACTTGGAGCCATTTCAAAGCAGCTTTAAGTCCCAATAGCAACTGTGCAGACAATTGTTTGTAAGTATAAAGTGCATGGCACAGTTTTGTCACTTCCACTATCAGGAAGAAAACACAAGCTATCACCTGCTGCTGAGAGATAATTGGGCAGGATTATCAAGAGTCAACCGAGAACCACCAAAAAGCAGGTCGGCAATGAATTGTAAGCTGCTGGAACACATGTGGCAGTGTCCACAGTCAAGCGTGTTTTGCATTGCCATAGACTGAGAGGCTACCATGCAAAAAAGAAGCCCTTGCCCCAGAAGCGACACCTTAAGGCAGTGGTTCTCAAATGGGGGTCCTCGTACCCCTGGGAGTACTTGAAGGAATGCCAAGGGGTACGTGAGATTTTTTTTAATTATTCTAAAATAGCAACAATTCAAAAATCCTTTATAAATATATTTATTGAATAATACTTCAAGAAAATATGAATGTAAGTTCATAAACTGTGAAAGGAAATGCAACAATGCAATATTCAGTGTTGACAGCTAGATTTTTTTGTGGACATGTTCCACACCTCTGCCTCTGTGCCTGGCCGTTATCTACCGCCCCCCAGGGCCCTATTCGGACTTTATTAGTGAATTCTCAGAGTTTGTTGCTGATCTAATGACGCACGCCGATAATATAATTATAATGAGGGACTTTAATATCCATATGAATACCCCATTCGACCCACCGTGCGTGGCACTCCAGACTATAATTGATAGCTGTGGTCTTACAGAAATAATAAATGAACCGACGCATCGCAGCGGTAATACGATAGACCTAGTGCTTGTCAGAGGTATCACCGTTTCCAAAGTTACAATACTCCCGTATACTAAAGTATTGTCCGATCATTACCTTATAAAATTCGAAGTTCAGACGCATGTTCGTCAAACTAATAATAATAATAACTGCTATAGCAGCCGCAACATTAATGCTGCCACAACGACGACTCTTGCGGAGGACCTACTGTCCTCGGTAATGGCACCGTTCCCAAAGTATGTGGGCTCTATTGATAACCTCACTAACAACTTTAACAACGCTCTGTGCGAAACCATTGATAGTATAGCACCGCTGAAGTTAAAAAAGGTTCCAAAAAGGCGTACGCCATGGTTTACTGAAGAAACTAGAGCTCAGAAATTATTATGTAGAAAGCTGGAACGCAAATGGCGCACGACTAAACTTGAGGTGCACCATCAAGCATGGAGTGATAGTTTAATAACTTATAAACGCATGCTTACCTTAGCTAAAACTAATTATTACTCAAATCTCATCCGCATTAATAAAAACGATCCAAAATTTTTGTTTAGTACAGTAGCATTGCTAACCCAACAAGGGACTCCTTCCAGTAGCTCCACCCATTCGGCAGATGACTTTATGAAGTTATTTAATAAGAAAATTGAACTTATTAGAAAGGAGATTAAAGACAATGCGTCCCAGCTACAACTGGGTTATAGTAACACAGATACGATTGTATATATGGCGGATACTGCAAATATCCAAAATAGTTTCTCTCGTTTTGATGAAATAACATTAGAAGGATTGTTACAACGTGTAAATGGAATAAAACAAACAACATGTTTACTTGACCCACTTCCTGGGAAACTTATCAAGGAGCTTTTTGTATTATTAGGTCCATCAGTGCTAAATATTATAAACTTATCACTTTCCTCGGGCACTGTTCCCCTTGCATTCAAAAAAGCGGTTATTCATCCTCTCCTTAAAAGACCTAACCTCGATCCTGACCTCATGGTAAACTACCGACCGGTGTCTCACCTTCCCTTTATTTCGAAAATCCTCGAAAAAATTGTTGCAGAGCAGCTAAATGAACACTTAGCGTTTAACAATCTATGTAAAACCTTTCAATCCGGTTTCAGGGCAAATCACTCGACTGAGACAGCCCTCGCAAAATTGACTAATGATCTATTGCTAACGATGGACTCTGATGCGTCATCTATGTTGCTGCTCCTCGATCTTAGCGCTGCTTTCGATACCGTCGATCATAATATTTTATTAGAGCGTATCAAAACACGAATTGGTATGTCAGACTCAGCCCTGTCATGGTTTAACTCTTATCTTACTGATAGGATGCAGTGCGTCTCCCATAACAGTGTGACCTCGGACTATGTTAAGGTAACGTGTGGAGTTCCCCAGGGTTCGGTCCTTGGCCCTGTACTCTTCAGCATCTACATGCTGCCGCTGGGTGACATCATACGCAAATACGGTATTAGCTTTCACTGTTATGCTGATGACACCCAACTCTACATGCCCCTTAAGCGGACCAACACGCCGGACTGTAGTCAGTTGGAAGCGTGTCTTAATGAAATTAAACAATGGATGCCCGCTAACTTTTTGCAACTTAATGCCAAAAAAACGGAAATGCTGATTATCGGTCCTGCTAGACACCGACCTCTATTTAATAATACAACTTTAACATTTGACAACCAAATAATAAAACAAGGTGACTCTGTAAAAAATCTGGGTATTATCTTCGACCCAACTCTCTCCTTTGAGTCACACATTAAAAGCGTTACTAAAACGGCCTTCTTTCATCTCCATAATATCGCTAAAATTCGCTCCATTTTGTCCACTAAAGACGCCGAGATCATTATCCATGCGTTTGTTACGTCTCGTCTCGATTACTGTAACGTATTATTTTCGGGTCTCCCCATGTTTAGCATTAAAAGATTACAGTTGGTACAAAATGCGGCTGCTAGACTTTTGACAAGAACAAGAAAGTTTGATCATATTACGCCTGTACTGGCTCACCTGCACTGGCTTCCTGTGCACTTAAGATGTGACTTTAAGGTTTTACTACTTACGTATTGCCGATTGTATTGTACCGTATGTCCTGGCAAGAAATCTGCGTTCAAAAGACTCCGGCTTATTAGTGATTCCTAGAGCCCCAAAAAAGTCTGCGGGCTATAGAAAGTTTTCCGTTCGGGTTCCAGTACTCTGGAATGCCCTCCCGGTAACAGTTCGAGACACTACCTCAGTAGAAGCATTTAAGTCTCACCTTAAAACTCATCTGTATACTCTAGCCTTTAAATAGACCTCCTTTTTAGACCAGTTGATCTGCCGCTTCTTTTCTTTCTCCTATGTCCCCCCCTCCCTTGTGGAGGGGGTCCGGTCCGATGACCATGGATGAAGTACTGGCTGTCCAGAGTCGAGACCCAGGATGGACCGCTCGTCGGGACCCAGGATGGACCGCTCGCCTGTATCGGTTGGGGACGTCTCTACGCTGCTGATCCGCTTGAGATGGTTTCCTGTGGACGGGACTGTCGCTGCTGTCTTGGATCCGCTTGAACTGAACTCTCGCGGCTGTGTTGGAGCCACTATGGATTGAACTTTCACAGTATCATGTTAGACCCGCTCGACATCCATTGCTTTCGGTCCCATAGAGAGGGGGGGTTGCCCACATCTGAGGTCCTCTCCAAGGTTTCTTATAGTCAGCATTGTCACTGGCGTCCCACTGGATGTGAATTCTCTCTGCCCACTGGGTGTGAGTTTTCCTTGCCCTTTTGTGGGTTCTTCCGAGGATGTTGTAGTCGTAACGATTTGTGCAGTCCTTTGAGACATTTGTGATTTGGGGCTATATAAATAAACATTGATTGATTGATTGATTGATAAATATTGATGTTACAGATATCTTATTTTGTGAAGAAATGTTTAGGATTAAGTTCATGAATCCAAATGGATCTCTATTACAATCCTCAAAGAGGGCACTTTAAGTTGATGATTACTTCTATGTGTAGAAATCCATCCATTTTCTACCGCTTATTCCCTTTCAGGGTCGCAGGGGGCGCTGGTGCCTATCTATAATTAAATCACTTGTTTATTTTTCAACAAGTTTTTAGTTATTTTTATGTATTTTTTTCCAAATAGTTCAAGAAAGACCACTACAAATGAGCAATATTTTGCTCTGTTATACAATTTAATAAATCCGAAACTTATGACATAGTGCTGTATTTTACTTGTTTCTTTTTTTCAACCAAAAATGCTTTGCTCTGATTAGGGGTACTTGAATTAAAAAAATGTTCACAGGGGGTACATCACTGAAAAAAGGTTGAGAACCACTGCCTTAAGGCTCGTCTAAAGTTTGTTGCTGATCACATGGACAAAGATAATACCTTCTGGAAGAAGGTTTTATGGTCAGATGAAACAAATACCGTATTTTTCGGATTATAAATCGCTCCAGAGTATACGTCGCACCGCCCAAAAATGGATAATAAAGAAGGAAAAAAACATATATGTTGCACTGGAGTCTAAGTCGCATTTGTGGGGGAAATTTATTTGATAAAATCCAACATCAAGAATAGACATTTGAAAGGCAATTTGAAATAAATAAAGAATAGTGAACAACAGGCTGAATAAGTGTACGTTATATGACGCATTAATTAACAACGGAGAACGTGCCTGGTATGTTAACGTAACATATTATGGTAAGAGTCATTCAAATAACTATAACATATAGAACATGCTATATGTTTACCAAACAATATGTCACTCCTAATCGATAAATCCGATGAAATCTTCTTCCTCGATGTCGCTTCTAAACAAATCTGCCAACACCAAAGATATGCGCCTCTTCCTCTTGTCATTTTCTGCTGCATATTTCACTACGTCCAGCTTCTAATCTGCAGTACATGATTTCCTTCTCAGTCCAATTTTTGTTCAGCCCTGCTCAGTTTTTATAAGTTACCGCCAACGATTAAATGGTCCACTTTAATAGCTATGGCAGTAGCATATAGCAAATAGCAGTTAGCATTCCATGACCCACAATGCACTTCTGCCATGACCCTCCCCCGCCGAATTCTTATTGGTTGACGTGTAAGTGATGATTACTGACGTGTGTGTGACGCTTGCTGACATTTTCTTTGTCTCTTCTGCGAATGAGATGAATAATATTATTTTATATTTTATGGAAATGTGTTTATTTCACACATAAGTCGCTCGGGAGTATATGTCGCACCACCGGCCAAACTATGAAAAAAACTTATAGTCCGAAAAATATTGTATTTAGCTGTTTGGCCACAATACCCAGCAATATGCTTTGAGGAGAGAAGGTGAGGCCTTTAACCCCAGGAACACCATTCCTACCATCAAGCAAAGGTGGTGGTAGTATTATGCTCGGGGCCTATTTTGCTGCCAATGGAACTTGTGCTTTACAGAGAGTAAATGGGACAATAAAAAAGGAGAATTACCTCCAAATTCTTCAGGACAATCTTAAATCATAAGCCGGGAGGTTGAGTCTTGGGCACAGTTGGGTGTTCCAAGAGGACAATTACCCCAAACACTTGTCAAGAGTGGTAAAGGAATGTTTAAATCAAGCTAAAATTAAGGTTTTAGAATGGCCTTCCCAAAGTCCTAACTTAAACCCCATTGAGAACATGTGGACAATGCTGAATAAACAAGTCTGTTTCAGAAAACCAACAAATGTAGCTAAACTGCACCAATTTTGTCAAGAGGAGTGGTCAAAAATCACTGTAAAAATAATTATTTGTGGAGTTTCAGCTATTCACTTAGAAGAAAAACAGGTACTTAAGTGTTTTTCCACACTGCTTTGGCCAGCTCGCCTCAACACACAAACATGGTGAAAGCTAAATATATTGGAAGAGGGAAATAACAATTATTTGACACCTCCCAACAGGCTAATGTTTAATTCATGTCACAAAAATGGAGAGAACCAAAACCACCAATGGCTTACCTCAAGGCAATGAGACGAGCTGTCAGCAAGCGTCTCAGTGAGGAAATCTTCCAAAGCTTTGGGCTGGTTGGTCAGGGTAGAAGGAGGGTAGCTTGTGGTCAAAGTGGCAGAAACCCCAACAATGCTATGTTTCAACTGCTCCTTCTGATGACGCCGCTCTTTCCTCAAGTCTTTGGCTTTCCGACATGGGGGTCGGTTGGGATCTGATCCTTTACCTGCACGTCATACATAAAGAAGAGTGTGTAATAAAAAAAATAAAATGGAGGTGTACTCACTCTCAAATATTTCCATAAGTACAGGGCAAACATTATGTCTGTAGATTTACATGGAAAAAACATCCGCAATATTGAATAAATAAGGTAGTTTGATTCACATTAAACATACCATACCAACTTTATTTATAAAGCCCATTAAAAACAACCACAGTTGAAGAACAAAGGGCTGTACACCACAAAGAAATAAAGGCAAAGGACGGACTAAAAAAATAACATTTAAAACAGAAGTAAAAAAAACACATTGAATTAGCAAATACAAATGACCCTAAGAACAATTTGTTAGATAAAAAGCAGTTAAAAACAGTTAAAATAGTTAAAAGTTAAAAACAGTTTAACGTCTCATACTGGGTTAAAAGCCAGTGAATAAAAATGGGTTTTAAGAAGGGTCTCAAAAAAAGCCAAAGAAGGAGCCTGTCTCACATGGAGAGGGAGATCATTCCAGAGTTTGGGACCCGCAACAGAGAAGGTTCTGTCCCATCTGAGCATGCGCTTTGATCATCATCATCACATCACCAAATTTAACAACTTCTGTGGCAATGTGATGTTGTCCCAGCCCCTCCCTTAACCCGCACCTCCCTTCTGCTCTTCCTTTTGCCCCCACCAGCTCTTGGGACTCTTGCCAAGCCCCGCAGTTCTCCCGGCATCCCATGTCAACAGTTTATACGCCCACATCCTGTTTGGAGCATTAAGGAAACAGGGCCATTTCCTGCTTGTCAAATTGCCAGGCGCAACCATAAGCTCACTTTCTACCTTTTTCCTCCATCAGCGTGTGAGAGGGAAAACCCCTCTTGACAAGATACTATTTCTTAATTTAGATCGCTTCTGTTCTGTGGTTTTAAATGCAGCGAGACCATCTAGTCCAGTGGTTCTCAAATAGGGGTACGCGTACCCCTGGGGGTACGCGTACCCCTGGGGGTACTTGAAGGTATGCCAAGGGGTATGTGAGATTTTTTAAAAATATTCTAAAAATAGCAACAATTCAAAAAGCCTTTATAAACATATTTATTGAATAATACTCCAATGAAATATGAATGGTAGTTCATAAACTGTGAAAAGAAATGCAACAATGCAATATTGAGTGTTGACAGCTAGATTTTTTTTGGACATGTTCCATAAATATTGATGTTAAAGATTTTTTTTTTGTGAAGAAATGTTTAGAATTCTCTATTACAATCCCCAAAGAGGGCACTTTCAGTTGATAATTACTTTTATGTGTAGAAATCTGTATTTATAATTGAATCACTTGTTTATTTTTTAACAAGTTTTTAGTTATTTTTTATATCTTTTTTCCAAATAGTTCAAGAAAGACCACTACAAATGACCAATATTGTGCACTGTTATACAATTTAATAAATCAGAAACTGATGACATAGTGCTGTATTTTACTTATGTATCTCTTTTTTTCAACCAAAAATGCTTTGCTCTGATTAGGGGGTACTTGAATAAAAAAAATGTCCACAGGGGGTACATCACTGAAAAAAGGTTGAAAACCACTGATCTAGTCTAACTTATTCACCACATAATGGTGTTTGCATCAAAAATATTTTCTATTAACATTGACTAAAATCCTACTGGAGCAAAGCTATCATTCTAGTTTAAACAACTTCAGTGACACAAAGCTGCAATGCGCCATGTGGATTTATAACTCAGTTTAGTGGTTGTCCTCAATCGACAGTACACTGGGGTGCAATAGGTATAATGGTCTAGATTCTGGACTGTGTTAATCACACTCCCTCAGCCATCATCCCACCTCAGGTACTCCTGAGGACTGCACACACAATCACATGCGGGATTACGTTTGACAGATCATTTCCTGTGACAGACACATACTCCCACCTCAGCACTTAGCACTTCATAAAGCTATGACACTGTCCCTGGCTCCAAAAGCACAACTCCAAAACAGTGGTCAAAATAAAAGTAGGACTATTGCTGTGATTATTTTATTATTATTATTGTGTCACAAATCACAAAAAGGTTTGTTTCCTATATTTAAGGGGGAGAAACAATATTAACCATTTTAACATAACGTTATAAACTTTTGTTACTTTTTGGTTAACATCACTTTAGGGACTCAGTCAAACTTAGACACAAGTATCAAAAAAGTTTACAGAAGAACTCTGATTGGGCCTCAAAAAAGTGAAATGATCATCAAAAAAGATGTGCTCTTTGGAAAATGTACACAAATTTAACAAAACTGCAAAATAAACAAGGCACTTTCTTGAACTGAATATGAAATAGTATTTTAAAAAGCACAAACTGTAAGATTGTCGAGTAAAAATGTTGTGGTTTGCAATAGAACCACAGCCCAAAATATACAAATGTAGTTAAAACATGTGTGGAAAAACACATTAATCAGAAATCCCCAGATCCACATATCTTTTTGATTATGTGTACAAATCTGCAGGAATCAATACCGGTCATGGCAACTGCAGTTTAAACTGAAGGATCATGTATACACTCGGGGCAAAAATGTTTTGGGAGTAACTTTAGGCATGTGAGCAGTAGCACATTTGGAGGAAAAAAGAGAGGAAAACTGACGAAACAAAGAGGAACATTTCAATTGGTACCAAGTGCTGCCACGCAAGCCCCGAAAGAAAATTAGGAAAATCAAGGCTACATTTCCTGCAATTTTGATGCATTTCTGCACTATACATTACCTTTAGATTTATTCTCATATACCAACCTGTTTTGGCTGTCTTTTTGACACTTGCATGTCTCATATAATGTACCACAGAAGGTTTGTTTTTTTAGTAGATAATTTACTTAACATTGTTATCATTGAAAATGTAATGTCAAATTATATCTATAACATGCATGCAAAGAACTCAGAAAATGTTTTTCCTTTGGCAACTCTATCCCATAGCTGCACCACCTTGGGTAATATACTTCCGGTGGTGTGACCTCTGTTTAAATCGATCCCATCCATCCATTTTCTACCGCTTATTCCCTTCAGGGTACCGGGGGGCACTGGAGCCGATCTCAGCTACAATCAGGCGGAAGGCGGTGCACACCCTGGACAAGTCGCCATTTAAATCCATCACTTCAAAAATATACCTTACCGCTGGCTACTAATAAATGCTCAAGAACTACATCTGGTTCGGAAATAACAGGGATTGGATTGTAATCATCCAAATATGATTAGCAGCAAAGTAGAAAGCTGTCAACGTTGTGGCTCGGCGAGCTTCACAGTCAACAAGTCAGCTAGCTAGATGATGAAAATTATGTTAAGGTCTTGTTTCGGCGGCCCTCAAGTCTTCCTGTCCTGCAATTCACTGTGGCGTGTAGGCAAGAAGAACAGCATGTACCTGAGTTTAAGGCCAGTGTTCAACAAATTTTATTTATATCTTATGTTTTGATATTGTAGTGGGTTTACATAAATCACACACAAAACTTTTATTATTGATAGAGTTCTAGTCGGACGGATTTTCACGTTACACATTTCCGGTGTTGTGTAGTTAGCAGTTGGTAGGCACATGCTTAAAAATATCTCCAGATGAATTTAAAAGTTAATGTCTAAATTATAGCAAGTGAATGTGTATCCTTTTTGAACGATAGTCGATGACTAGCGACAACATTTTCGTTAGTTGCAGCCCTAATGTACATAAATATTTACAGCCTTTGCCATGAAGCTCAAAATTGAGATCACGTGCATATAACTGATCATCCTTGTGATGTTCTTACAGCTAAATTGGAGTAAATGTAGTTGTTTGGACATACCTATCTAAAGATAAGGTCCGCCCTTGACAGTGAATGGCAGAGCACAAACCAAGCATGAAGTTGAAGTGACCTCTAAAACAGTATTGTCTCGAGGCACAAATCTGCGGAAGTGTACAGAAAAAGATATTTGAAGGTCCCAAGGAGCACAGGGGTCTCTATCATTCGTAAATGGAAGAAGTTTGGAACCACCAGGACTCTTCCTCGAGCGGAGTGGAGTGATCGGGGGCAGTCATGGTGGTGACCCAGAACTACAGCATTTCTATGTGGAGAGGAAAACATTCTAGAAAAACAAGCATCTCTGCTGCAATCCACCAATCAGGCCTGTATTGGTTGGCCAGACAAAAGCCATTCCTTAGAAAAAAGCACATGGCAGCCCGCCTTGAGTTTGCCAAAATGCACCGGAAAGACTCTCGGGCGATGAGAAACAAATTTGGTCTGAAACAAATTTCTCTGGTCTGATAAGAAAAAGATTGAACTCTTTGACAAGAATGCCAGGCGTCTGGTTTGGAGGAAACCAGGCATCACTCATCACAAGGACAATACCATCCCTACAGTGAAGCATAGTGGTGGCAGCATCATGCTGTGGGGATGTTTTTCAGCGACAGGAACTGGGAAACCAGTCAGGATAGAGGGAAAGGTGAATGCAGCAGAGGCATCCTGAATGAAAACCTGCTCCAGAGCATTCTTGAACTCAGACTGGATTAACGGTATATCTTTCAGCAGGACAACAAACCTAAGCACACAACCAAGATATCAAAGGAATGGCTTCAGGACAACTCTGTAAATGTCCTTGAGTGGCCCAGCTTGAGCCAAGACTTGAATCCGATTGTACATCTCTGGAAAAATCTGAAAATGTCTGTGCACCAATGTTTCCGATCCAAGCTGATGGAGATTGAGAGGTGCTGCAAAGAGGAATGGGGAAAGAGGAATAGGCAAAACTGTCCAAAGATAGGTGTGCCAACCTTGTGGCATTGTATTCGTAATGACTTGAGGCTGTAATTGTTGCCAAAAGTGCATCAACAACGTATTGAACAAAGGCTGTGGATACTTATGTACATGTGATTTTTTAATTGTCGTTTTTTTAATTTGCAAAAAGCTCTCAAAAAAAAAAAAATCAGACTGTCATTATGGGATATTGTATGTTGAGGGCAAAAACTATGTATTCCATTTTGGAATTAGGCTGTAACATGACAAGATGTGGAAAAGGTGAAGCGCAGTGAATACTTGCTCGATGTTAAATTTTATTCTGATGTGTCTGTTGTATACTAAGAAAAAAAGCAATGTTTGTGGCATCACAAAAAAAAAACGAAGCACTGCCACCAAAGCAAAAAATTGAGATTGATTAAAAATTTTTGGACTGACCTATTTACTGTTAAAGTTGCAGGGACTGTTTGCCATAAAATGAACAACTGTCATGCAACAAACTTGCATAGTGCGGTCGAAAAATGTTGGTGTGTGTGAAAAAATTATCAAATCGTTTAATTTGTGAAGGAGGTGCATTAGTGTGAGTCATAGAAAATAGATCCCAAAAGAGTTCCATTTACTGAAAGTTGTACAAGCTTGAACTAATTGGGCAGACAGCACGTACAGAAGCATCAACATAGGTAATTCCAATTAGTCTAATTTGCCCAAAACATATTTGGTCATCTACAAAACCCAAAACTAATGAAGTTGGAACGTTGTGTAAATCGTAAATAAAAACAGAATACGATGGTTTTCAAATCCTTTTCAACTTTTATTCAATTGAATATACTGCAAAGACAAGATATTTGATGTTCGAACTGAAAAACTATTTTTTTTGCAAATGATCATTAACTTAGAATTTAATGGCAGCAACACATTGCAAAAAAAGTTGTCACAGGGGCATTTTTACCACTGTGTTACACGGCTTTTCCTTTTAAAAACACTCAAGAAACGTTTGGGAACTGAATTTTTAAAACTTTTCAGGTGGAATTCTTTCCCATTCTTGCTTGATGTACAGCTTAAGTTGCTCAACAGTCTGGGGTCTCCGTTGTCAAATTTTACGCTTCAGAATGCGCCACACATTTTCAATGAGAGACAGGTCTGAACGACAGGCAGGCCAGTACTCTTTTACTACAAAACCACACTGCTGTAACACATGCAGAATGCGGCTTAGCATTGTCTTGCTGAAATAAGCAGGGGCGTCCATGAGAAAAACGTTGCTTGGATGGTAACATATGTTGCTTCAAAAGCTGTATGTACCTTTCAGCATTAATGGTGCCTTCACAGATGTGTAAGTTACCCATGTCTTGGGCATTAATCAATCAATCAATCAATGTTTACTTATATAGCCCTAAATCACTAGTGTCTCAAAGGGCTGCACAAACCACCACGACATCCTCGGTAGGCCCACATAAGGGCAAGGAAAACTCACACCCAGTGGGACATCGGTGACAATAATGACCCAGTGGGACGTCGGTGACAATAATGACTATGAGAACCTTAGAGAGGAGGAAAGCAATGGATGTCGAGCGGGTCTAACATGATACTGTGAAAGTTCAATCCACAATGGATCCAACACAGTCGCGAGAGTCCAGTCCAAAGCGGATCCAACACAGCACCCCCATACCATCACAAATGCTGGCTTTTGAACTTTGCGCCTAAAACAGTCCGGGTGGTTCTTTTCCTCTTTAGTCTTTAGGACACAATGTCGACAGTTTCCAAAAACAATTTGAAATGTGGACTCATCAGGCCACAGAACCATTTTCCACTTTGTATCAGTCCATCTTAGATGAGCTCGGACATGGCGTTTCTGGGTATTGTTGATAAATGGCTTACACTTTGCATAGCTAAGCTTTAATTTGCACTTACAGATGTAGCGACAAACTGTAGTTACTTAAAGTGGTTTTCTGAAGTGTTCCTGAGCCTATGTGGTGATATCCTTCACACACTGATGTCGATTTTTGATGCAATACCGCCTGAGGGATTGAAAGTCACAGGCATTCAATGTTGCTTTTGGGCACTGCCGCTTATGTGCAGTGATTTCTGCAGATTCTCTTAACCTTTTGATATCACGGAGCATAGATGGTGAAATCTCTAAATTCCTTGCAATAGGTCGTTGACAAATGTTGTTCTTAAACTGTTCAACAATTTGCTCAAGCATTTGTTCACAAAGTGGTGACCCTCGCCCCATCCTTGTTTGTGAATGACTGAGCATTTCATGAAAGCTGCTTTTATACCCAATCATGACACCCACCTGTTTCCAATGAGCCTGTTCACCTGTGGGATGTTACAAATACGTGTTTGATGAGCATTCCTCAGCTTTCTCAGTCTTTAATGCCACTTGTGCCAGCTTTTTAGAAACATATTGCAGGCATCAAATTCCAAATTCCAAATGAGCTAGTATTTGCAAAAAATCAAGTTTACCAGCTCGAACGTTCAGTATCTGGTCTTTGCAGTCTACTCAATTGAATATAGGTTAAAAAACAATTGCAAATCATTGCATTTTGTTTTTATTTACGATTTACACAACGTGCCAATTTCACTGGTTTTGGGTTTTGTAATAGAGAGTAACGTTTTCAATCCTCTTAAAGTATGAGCCTAATCAAGATTACAGTTTACTTGGTCATCTTCTGCACTTTGTTTTCTTGCAAAGACATTTCTGCGATTGACCATCCTAGAAGCTCTTGTTTTGACCATTTACATTTCGGGAGCACTTTGTATATCTATATTTATCTATATATACCATCATGAAGATGTGCAGCCGTGCACACGTTCAAGTTAAACTAATGTAAACACTCCTGTAACAAAGTTAACTGAAAGACATCTAACTGAGGGTGTCTGTTAAAAGTATAGCGGTGACATAGACTGGAACATATTCATGCTATGTTTATGTCTCCAAACGTGTCAGCAAGATTAAATTACCTAGAGGCAGCTATTTACAGTGTATGTTTGCGCTATAATTTGTGTGGGCTGAACTTAGTCTTACTTCATTGTTAGGTATGAATGAATGTAGTGAAAGTGATTGATGGCTAAAATACAAACAACTGGAAGTACTATTTCCTGTGCCTAATGGGAGTTTCAAGTTTGTTATCACTTCCCTTTGAATGTGATAGGCTGAGAACAGTCTTTAAAGTTTAAGGAAAGCCTAACCAGTTTTATATCTTGAGAATCACAATCCCTTTGTAAGGTAATAACTGGTGTTTTTCTCTTTTTTATGCATTGTAATTGGTAATATAAAACTATCACTAGACGGCTAACAACAATAAAGCCCTCTAAAAGCATCCAAAAACCAAAAAACAATTTACATGACATTTACATGTCATGTCATGTCATTTACATGTCATGACCTGCATATTAACAAAGTATTAGCAACATTGTTAGCGATTAGTTTGCACCCACTTTGTTTTTACCTTACAAGTAAGGATTGCGATTAATTCATCATCTCAATCATCATCTGTGCTGAAAGATACAAACATCCAATCAGTCCATCTCAGTGAGAGCAGAGATTGTACAATTACTGATTATTTTGTAGTATTATATTGTTAGATTGTATTTCTTCCTTAGCCCCTTAGCATTTGTGCTACATGATGCTTAGTGTTTCATTAGAGCGAAATATGCTTATTCCCCAGCTTTAAAACTTGTAACTTATCCTACTTATATTCAGGCTCAAAAACATAAGGTTGTGGATTATCATATTTCCCAAAGTAGTCATCGTTGCCGGCTCTCATTAAGTCCACCATTGTAAGTAGTAGTTAATGAAGGAAATAGCAAACGTTGTGAAGCGTCTGTGAAATCAATGTGCCGCTGTAATGCTTAAAATGACCAAAATACATAAGTATTAAATGTTATCATGAATGTACCTGTTACTACATTACATCAATATTTACAGCATGTGGTGTACATTAAAACAGAGGTTTTCAGATTATTTTTTAGAGCACTCCATAGGCGGAATATACGAAATGATCTGCATTGTCAGCCACCTTTTGCTAGTGTTTATTTAAAATCACACAAAATTAAACTGACATACTTTATTCTGATTCTGAAAATTTAAAAAGCATTATAAGATGTGTTCTTGTCTTACACAAGGATTATGAATGATAGGCAAAATTCCAAAAAGACTGCAGGTCCCCTTTAACACTGTGCCCCGCTGGCATGCTGTACAAGTACACATTTTGTGATATGGATGGAATATGTGACATTGTATTTTTGGTTGAAAGAAATTACAGTACTTTAAGGGTACCATGATATGTCCCTTTCAGGTGAAAAGCCTGTGTGATTAATAAAGTTAGGGCATCAACACACTGAAGCCTGACAATAATTAAAAAAACTAATTTAGGTCACACAATGTATTTTCGACTAGGGCTGTCAAAACTAACGAGTTAACTCATGTGATTAATGACGAAAAAATTATCACCTCAATCATGTGCACACTTAGACTAAAAATACAATTTACCGTACAAGCTTTTTTACCTTAACCGCCATACGATCAGTGATCGGATAAATATAGAAGGCAGTGCTAAAATGAGTGAGGTGACTCCGACTCCAAAATACAGCCTGAAAGAACTTTAGAAAAAACAGTTTCCAAGCTTTTGTGCAAATAAATGACATGCATTCAAGTAAAACCTTTAAAAACGTTCCCGGAGTACATTTTGACAATAACATTTGTGTACAAATATTGGGATCTTTTCTTAGGCGAATTTTAATTACGCAAGCAAGTAACCAACTGTGATTAAATATGATTAATCCAAATACCAAAATATGATTAATCCAATTCAAAAGTTGAATAACCATTTGACAGCACTAATTTCCACACATCATGCTATGATTTGCCAGAGTTCTTACCAGGTTTAGGAGCTGGAGTTGTTTTTCTATCTGAGACAGAGCCTGGATCTCCTCTGGATAGTTCTGACCCAGTAGGTGTGGTGTCTGCTTCATTCCTCTTAACTACTGTGATAGCCGGGCACTCCAGTGCTTCCTTTGGAATGTCTGTAATAGCAGACTTTGGCATTTTTATACTCGGTTCTCGTGCACCTGATTCTTCACACACTGAGTCCATTGGTTCCCCTACAAAGTAAAAAATAAGGAGTATGAACATTTGAAAACGAAAACATATTCCTGTATATTTAATTATAATACTCACCAGGTTCACCGGGTCCTTTTGGTAATTCTCCTTTAGAAAGAAATTTATTCATCTTTTTCAGTATTTTCTTATGGGATTTGGAAGGCTGGAATTTCACAGGATCACATCTTGATGGGGAGCACAAGGGAAAGCTGCAGTTAAAATGCTTCCAGAAAATACCAGTGAAAACGTTTGTCATTCATGTTCGAAAATCCTACCTGATAGTATACTGAGGACAGCAGGTCTTGTTCAATATAGGCTTGTAAACATATTTTCCACTTCTAAGACATGAAAAAACTAATTTAGTTTACAGTAAAAATATGCAATTGGGCTGAAATAATTAAACTAATTGTTCGGTGGGTCAAAAGCAGACAAAAACACTTGGTACCTTCTCCATCCTCTGTCTATGAGGTCTTGATAGTCTTGAACTGTCATGGCATGAGACCACATACCTGAGGAATAGAATAGTATTACTAACAAGTTATAGTAGTCGAAAAACTATGGAATTATTGATTCAATGCGATCTTATTTTATAAATGACAAAAAATACATTTCTATCTCACTTATTTATTAATGAGCTGCAACATTCACCTTCCCGCCAAGGCGGTGGTGTTATTGTTCATCACCTCTTAATCCACTTTTTTTGGTTTGTCATTAAATGTACTGTCAAGTGAGGGAGTGTGTCACGTAAGCCTTGAAAATAGATGTTTTTTCTCATCTTATCCATCCTCCTCCTTCTTTCCTTAGCAGAGACTCACACATCTAGTAATACATAGCTAATGCTAACTACAATGCAAAGTTTGTTCCAAAGAAAAGAAAAGTGTTACTAGTAGTTTGGTTTTGCAGGACTAGGCCAAGAACAAATGTCAGCACCTTTCAAAGTTTTTTTAAAAAAGTCAGCGTCACGAAAAACTTATTACAGCATCTGAAAACACAGTATTTCAGCCGAGTGCGGAAAATGCAACTCTTTACGAGGCAAACAAGGCCGCAACAACAAACAAACTCCAGCTAAAAAGCAGCTTACTGTGGTGGATTTACTTAAACAAGGTACCACGATAAGAAAGAAGCACAGTGGAGAATGATTACTGAAACAGTCACTCACTACTATGCACTAAATTAGTCTGATTTCTCAAATAGTTTGTTTTTTTGGATTTCCACTCCTACGTGTAAAGTCCAAGTGTCTATAAGCACTCTCAAATGCGGCTATTGGTTATCTGCCATGTGCCATCAGTACACTGACATACGCTTTTTTAATTTTAGTGCGAATGACTGAATTACTTTTCTGGTTGACCTATGACATCACATTAGGATTTGCGGATCCTTATGACTTGTTTTAACTGACCATCTCTGTAATATCAATCAAAGTTGATTTTAACAGTATTTAATATTGGCACAGATTACAAATATTATGTCTTTAATGGCTATGCTGATGTTAAATTTAAATTTAAAAGAAAATGTAACCTCACAGGTTAGAGGGTTTCCCGCAGTGCTTTGTTGTTAAGGCGGCCGCCTTAACAACGAAGAGATACGGCCTAAACTAAAGTCTTAACAAAAAAAAAAAAAAGTCTTAAAAAGCTGCTCTGGTTAGTTCTGCGTCTGCCTCTGTCAGTATGTCACAGAACCATCTGATTGGTTACATGCAGAGCGGTAAGAGCCAATCAGTAGTGCGTATTCAGAGTGCATGTAACAACCAATCAGCAGTACTTATTCAGAGCGCATGTAATGTGGAGCAAGCAAAAAGGTGTTTTTAGAGGTTAAGGCAGCAGACTCTCCCCAAATGATAATAAACACCTCCCAGTCAACTACTAGTAACGTCCCTATGAGCCCGTTGAAGTTCTAGAAACAAGCGGCAGCTCAGCACGCTCCCAGTCCTTGAGGTGAAGGCTAATTAGCTATTAGCATAATGTTAGCTCACTGTGCAGTAGGTGTGTGGGCGGGCGTGCGTGTGTGTGTGTGCGTGCGTACGTGCGTGTGTGTGTTACGGACAGCAAAGCCCTGTCTGTCTGAGAGAAAGACAAGCAATATTGACTTACAGTCAAAAAGTAAGTCATTTCACTTTATTTTTTTCTGTGTTGATTGAGCAGTGTTGAAGCAGCAAAAAACAACATTATGTTAGAAGAGTTTCTGTCTCTGATAGTTGATATAATAATGTAACTGCATCATAAAGCCTACATGAAATCCATGGTGTTCAGGGATGAATAGCCTCTCTTATTGCTATTTTACAATTTTTTCAGCTATAGTTACATTAATCATTAGTAATGTAGCAGCCAAGTTTTGAATGGCAGGGTTCCTACTATCACCATACATCCATCTTCTTCCGCTTATCCGAGGCCGGGTCACGGAGGCAGCAGCCTAAGCAAGGAAGCCCAGACTTCCCTCTCCCCAGCCACATCACATGTTGATAAAAATATAACATTTACAAAATAAAAATCAACTACAGGCTTCCCAAATGCTGTGATAAATTAAGCAGAGACCCCAAAAGGGAGAAGCGGTAGGAAATGGATGAATGGATGGATGGATGGATGGATGGATGGAGTTGAGCATATGTCAGCATGTGGCCCCACTTTTAACTCTTTTTTTCCAAACGCTTATTGCAAACGCTTACTTACAGTAAGTCATTAATTTGACTTTTGTAAGTCATTATTTTAGTATCTCTGGTAACTAGGACTGTTTGGTTTTTACTTTACGGAAAAATATCGAGATATATGTGGTATACTGCCTTTCAGCAAATGGAGTGGAAAACACAACCAAAAGTTGTAGGCTTCTTCATGCGACGAAGCAGGCCTACGTCACCACAGTCTGTAGTGTATTTCCCCCCCTAGGCTGTGGTGGCAGCGACGAGGTGGAGACGTGATGGCGACAGGCCGAGATACACCGATCCTCACACCCACCCACCCCCTTCCTCGGTCCCGTCCTCCTGGAGAGTCACCAACCTAACTAACACATTTTCTGGGGGAAACACTCGGTTATATATCTTTTATCATTAAACGTAACAAATGTCATGAATATTTAACGGACCACAATGGAAACCTACTCAGTGGCCTCGTGGTTAGAGCAGGAGTGGGCATTACATCGATCGCGAGCTACCGGTTGATCGCGGAGGGTGTATCAGTCGATCGCAAGCCAGGCATTAAAAAAATACACATAAAAATGAGCAATCATCAATCTTCACCAAGACTTCACTTTCGTCAGTTGTTTGACATTCTCGGCACCCGAGGATCTTGTGAGAGGACGCTGGCTGCTGCGAGCGCTAAGAAAAAAATCACTGACAGGACAGACACTTTATATTTCAACAGACTCTTGGACCGTACATGCTGTCAAAACTCTAAAGACCGACTGCACAGTTCCTGTCTTCACCATAAAAGACCTGCTACATCCTGCCTGTGCTAACAAAAAAAGAGTCTCAGAAAGCCGGCGTGCACAAGCTAGCAAGCTACAGAGTTTGATGCCAATGTATTTATGCCCCGCCCTCAGCGACCGCTTCCTCTCCTCTCTTGCCCACACACTCACTGACGTCACTTATCTGCTGCCACACATTAAAGGGCCACACACACATATGCTACTCTCATAACAAAGTGTTTAAAAACGAGTACCGGTATGCAAGCTGGACAAATGAGATGCCAAATTGCCAAATGCCAATACCACTTTCATGTGGTATTGGACAGAAAGGAGGACTTTTTTTCTCCCCCATTTGAAAATGCGGACGTTATCAGCACCACTGTCTGATTCCGATCAATGGAAGTCATCAGAATCAGGTAATACACCAACTTATATTCTTGTCTTCATGAAAGAAAGGAATCTATATGTGTTAAAACATGCTTTTATAATCATTAAACACCATTAACTTGTTAACAAAAATGTCTCTTTCATAAATAAATAAATAATAAATATGAATGAGGTAGATCTCCTCGACTTGATCAATTGAAAAGTAGCTCGCCTGCAGAAAAAGTGTGAGCACCCCTGGGTTAGAGCAGTGTTTTTCAACCGCTGTGCAGCGGCACACTAGCGTGCCGTGAGATACAGTCTGGTGTGCCGTGGGAAATTATCTAATTTCACCTATTTGGGTTAAAAATATTTTGGGGAAACCAGTAATTATAGTCTGCAAATGATGTGTTGTTGTTGAATGTCGGTGCTGTCTAGTGTTTGGCAGAGTAACCGTGTAATACTCTTCCATATCAGTAAGTGGCAGCCGGTGCTAATTGCTTTGTAGATGTCGGAAACAGCGGGAGGCAGCGTACAGGTAAAATTGAGTCTAATGCTTAAACCAAAAATAAACAAACCGTGAGTGCCCCTAAGAAAAGTAATTGAAGCTTAGGGAAAGCTATGCAGAACAAAACTAAAACTAAAACTGAACTGGCTACAAACTAAACAAAAACAGAATGTTGGACGACAGCAAAGACTTACTGTGAAGCAAAGACGGCGTCCACAAAGTACATTCGAACATAACATGACAATCAACAATGTCCTCACAAAGAAGGATAATCACAACTAAAATCTTCTTGATTGCTAAAAAAAAGTAGATGCGGGAAATATAGCTCAAAGGAAGACATTAAACTGCTACAGTAAAATACCAAAAAAAAAGAGAAAAAGACACTAAAATTGGAACAATAAACTCCAAATAAGTCAGGGGGTGATGTGACAGGTGGTGACAGTACACCTACTTTGAGATGACGACTTTTTACTGTCGACGGAGTTTCGTTTTTTAATGATGTCTGCTGGTGGTGTGCCTCTGGATTTTTTCAACGCAAAAAATGTACTTTGGCTCAAAAAAGATTGAAAAACACTGAGTTATAGTGTCCGCCCTGAGATTGGTAGCTTGTTTTGTGAGTTCAAACCCCGGCCGAGTCATACCAAAGACTATAAAAATGGGATCCATTACCTTCCTGCTTGGCACTCAGCATTAAGGGTTCGAATCGGGGGTTAAATCATCAAAAATGATTCCCGGGCGTGGCACTGCTGCTGCCCACTGCTCGCCTCACCTCCCAGGGGGTGATCAAGGGTGATGGGTCAAATGCAGAGAATAATTTCGCCACATCTAGTGTGTGTGTGACAATCATTGGTACTTTAACTTTAAACAAACCTTTTGGCTTTTTGTGCCATCCATTTGCCTTTTTAAAGCATTACATGGATTAAATTCTTTAATCTTCTCCATTACACAGCAGTGGCAACCAGTTTGACAAGTGCCGCATGGGCGGGCAAAGCCTTGTTTTCATAGTCTGCACTGTCCTGCAAAAGGTACTTTGCCATGGCTGGACGCTAGTTACCTATACGGCAGTAATCTATCTTCTAATCCAGTGGTTCTTAAATGGGGGTACGCGTACCCCTAGGGGTACTTGAAGGTATGCCAAGGGGTACGTGAGATTCTTAAAAAAAATTCTAAAAATAGCAACGATTCCAAAATCCTTTATAAATATATTTATTGAATAATACTTCAACAAAATATGAATGTAAGTTCATAAACTGTGAAAAGAAATGCAACAATGCGATATTCAGTGTTGACAGCTAGATTTTTTTGTGGACATGTTCCATAAATACTGGTGTTTAGAATTACTGAATTTCTTTGAATTGCCGCCGGGGCGCTAATTAATTTAAAACCTCTTCTCACTCCTTCGCTTACCAAAGACATGCGGTAAAGGTAAGATTGCGCTAATTATTTTAAAACCTCTTCTCATTCCGACTTATGAAAGGTATGCAGTAAAAATTTGAGTGTGATGTAAGCTTGGACCTTAAATCCTACTGAATAGCTCTTAATCTTCTTCCCTTTATGCGATTTCAAATTACCGGTATTGAAATCAGCCTCCTCCATTTTGAAAATGATGACAGGGGAAGTGTCACTCGTGCCATTGTTGTAGGCACAATACCAACGTGAACTATTTGCAAAATGCGCAACAGCATTTTGCAAATTTGTATAATGCCCAATCTTTTTGCAAATTGCTCCCAGCTACACATTTGAATAATGTGTGGTGCACATTTTGCAAATCAATGGGCGCAAATACATGTTTTTGGTGTCAAAATAATTTATTAAATACTTATGTAAATCCATTCATTTGTAGTCGGGGCAATATAACTGAGTATTGCCCTCAAATCAGTCCAACCCAAACCCAAACCCTAACCTTAACCACTTTACAGTGTACATCCACGACTAAACTACTGACTAAACTACTACCACAACTTGGTTTACTATTTATAAAATATAATAATGTAGGGTTACTGTCTAAACCATCCACAAAATCTTGTCTTAAATCTCGTCTTGCGATATGCAAATTGTTTGCGCACAATGGAAATGACGAATAATTTGCAAAGTGCGCGAGATTGGTGAAATGCTTACAACACCGTCACAAGTTTAACCAGGCGGTAATACTAAGCATGCGCTAATTATTTTGGGAAGCGAGTTTGACCCGGCAGTAATTCAAGGCAGGCGCATACTATATGCCCTGCAGCAATTCAAGGAAATACGATAAATTCATTAATCCAGATGGACCTCTTTTACAATCCACAAAGAGGGCAATTAAAGGCCTACTGAAATGAGATTTTCTTATTTAAACGGGGATAGCAGGTCCATTCTATGTGTCAAACTTGATCATTTCGCGATATTGCCATATTTATGCTGAAAGGATTTAGTAGAGAACATCCACGATAAAGTTCGCAACTTTTGCTTGCTAACAAAAAAGCCCTGCCCCTACCGGAAGTCGCAGATGATGACGTCACATGTTGATGGCTCCTCAACATTAATGTTATTAATGTCGACAAAAAGAGGATGTATACACTACACATTTAATAACAATATATTTACTAAAGGGTTTGTGTTAAGTAATTAAAAACATTGTTTTTAATTGGAGCCTCCAACAAAAACAGCGATTCAGACCGAGAAAAGAACAATTTCCCCATTAATTTGAGCGAGGATGAAAGATTTGTGTTTGAAGATATTGATAGCGACGGACTAGAAAAAAAAAAAAGTAAAAAAAAAAAGTTTTTGAAAAAAAAACGCGATTACATTGGGACGGATTCAGATGTTTTTAGACACATTTACTAGGTTAATTCTGGGAAATCCCTTATCTTTCTATTGTGTTGCTACTGTTTTAGTGAGTTTAACAGTACCTGATAGTCGGAGGTGTGTGTCCACGGGTGTGTTGACGAGCAGTGTCCTAGGGAAGTCGACGGCAGCTTTATGGGCGGCACAAGCTCAGCTAATCTCCGGTAAGAAGCGACTTTTTACCACAATTTTCTCAACGAAACCTGCTGGTTGACATTCGGTTGGGATCCATAGTCGCTTGACCGCGCTGTGATCTATAGTAAAGTTTCACCTCCGGGAATTTTAAACAAGGAATCACCGTGTGTTTGTGTGGCTAAAGGATAAAGCTTCCCAACTCCATCTTTTTACTTTGCCTTCTCCAATATTAATTGAACAAATTGCAAAGGATTCAGCAACACAGATCTCCAAAATACTGTGTAATTATGCGGTTAAAGCAGACGACTTTTAGCTGTGTGTGTGCACAGTGCTCATATTTCCTAACAGCCCGTGACGTCAAGCGTACACGTCATCATTACGCAACGTTTTCAAGAAAAAACTCCCGGGAAATTTAAAATTGAAATTTAGTAAACTAAAAAGGCTGTATTGGCATGTGTTGCAATGTTAATATTTCATCATTGATATATATATATATATACATATATACATATATATATATATATATATATATATATATATATATATATATATATACATATACATATACATATACATATATATATATATATATACATATACATTATATATATATATATATATATATATATATATATATATATATATATATATATATATATACATATATATATATACACATATATATATATATATATATATATATATATATATATATATATATATATATATATATATATATATATATATATATATATATATATATATTTGGGGCGGCATGGCGTAGTGGGTAGAGCGGCCGTGCCAGAAACCTAAGGGTTGCAGGTTCGCTTCCCACCTATTGACATCCAAATCGCTGCCGTTGTGTCCTTGGGCAGGACACTTCACCCTTGCCCCCGGTGCCGCTCACACTGGTGAATGAATGATGAATGAATGATTGGTGGTGGTCGGAAGGGCCATAGGCGCAAACTGGCAGCCACGCTTCAGTCAGTCTACCCCAGGGCAGCTGTGGCTACTGATGTGGCTTACCACCACCAGGTGTGAATGAATGATGGGTTCCCACTTCACTGTGAGCGCTTTGAGTATCTAACAATAAAAAAGCGCAATTTAAATCTAATCCATTATTATTATTATATTTATATAAACTATTGGGTAGTAGTGGGTTTCAGTAGGCCTTTAAATTTGATGATTACTTCTATGTGTAGAAATATTTATTTAAAATTGAATCACTTGTTTATTTTTTTTGTTATTTTTATATATTTTTTTCTAAATAGTTCCAGAAAGACCACTACAAATGAGCAATCTTTTGCACTGTTATACAATTAAATACATTAGAAACTGATGACATAGTGCTGTATTTTACTTATTTATCTGTTTTTTTTTTTCAACCAAAAATTATTCGCACTGATTAGGGCAGGAGTAGGGAACTTATGGCTCTCGAGCCAGATGTGGCTCTTCTGGCTCTCAGATAAATCTTAGCTAACGTTGCTTAACACGATAAGTAATTAATAATTTTGCTGGTAATCACAGTGTTAAAAATAACGTTAAAAATATAAAACATTCTCATGCATTTTAATCCATCCATCTGTTTCTATCCCACCTGTTCAAGAAGTCGCATTAATGGTCAAATGTATTTTATTTATCATTGGTTACCTTCAGAATAACAATGTTATTAAAAACAATAAGAAATGCACAGTTGTTGTAATTAGGGAAAGTCGAAATAAAAGAGGAGGCGTAGAATTCTCTCGTCAGAGCGTGGGACGACGCTGTACAAGGGTACAGGTCTACGCATTTCTCCTCATTGAGTTAAATTAAATCCAGTCTCTGTTTAATTCCTTGCTTCTTGTTCTGTTTAATAGATACCATCAGTGTTTGAACCTGACAGTTGCATTCAGTGTTAAAAATATTATAGGGCTCTCAAGGAAATACATTTTAAAATATTTGGCTTTCATGGCTCTCTCAGCCAAAAAGGTTCCCGACCCCTGGATTAGGGGGTACTTGAATAAAAATAAATGTTCACAGGGGGTACATCACTGGAAAAAAAGGTTGAGAACCACTGTTCTAATGGAGCAGTGGTAGTCATGAGAAAACAAGCAAAACTTACTAACACATATGTAACCCATCCATCCATCCATCCATTTTTCTACCGCGTATTCCCTTTGGGGTTGCGGGGGCGCTGGTGCCTATCTCAGCTATAATCGGGCAGAAGGCGAAGTACACCCTGGACAAGTCGCCACCTCATCACAGGGCCAACACAGATAGACAACATTCACACTCACTTTCACAAACGAGGTAACACTAACTCAAATTAATGGACGCGCTACAATCTCTTTTGTAATAAGATGTCCTTGTCAGAAACTTGGAGGGATGAGTTAAATGCCAATAGAATAAGCTGAGACATGATTATGCGCACATTTAACACGAATTAGCACCTCCAGCACTGTACAGGCTGACAGGGAGAGTTAGCTGGTTAGCATATTAGCATGTTAACAAACCATCATGGTTCACAGCGACTAGCTTTTGCGACGCTGTCAATAGACACTTACCGTGAGAAAAGTTTCCCTTCTCGTTTTTACAGTAACCGCATCGATAACCGTCATCCCCACCGAAATATTCGACAATAGAGTAAGAACTGTTTGCTGCCATGTTTGGTAAAAGGACAGGACAACAGTCAAGTGTGTGTTGAGGAGAGCCACCCGGCCGGAAGTGGAACAGTGCAAAAAAACAAAACAAAAAATAATTTATTGAATCATGTGGTATGGACAAACATGTCTAAATTTGTAAATACATTTGTGAAGTTTGTGTAGCACACTTTTGACCTAGGAAAATACTCACTTGTGGTATTTTTTACTTAAAATTGTTGCTTAAAGTCAAAATAATCGTGACGTCATTAACACGCAAAATAAGGATGTTTACATGTTACATAATCCCCCTGAGAACTAACATCTTCTGCAGTGGATATTTTACAAAGGGACAGTTACAATTTTTTTTTTATAGTATTAATGTCGACAAAAAGAGGATGTATACACTACACATTTAATAACAATATATTTACTAAAGGGTTTATGTTAAGTAATTAAAAATAACATTGACCAAATGTGTATGCATAATAAAAAAAAACAAAGATCTATATATATATTTATATATATATATAGAGAGAGAGAGAAAGAGAGAGAGAGAGAGAGAGAGAGAGAGAGAGATATATAGATGGATATATACAGTGGGCCAAAAAAGTATTTGGTCAGCCACCGATTGTGCAAGTTTTCCCACTTAAAATGATGAAAAAAGGTCTGTAATTTTCATCATAGGTACACTTCAACTGTGAGAGACAGAATGTGAAAAAAAAATCCAAGAATTCACATTGTAAGAATTTTAAATAATTACTGTGGAAAATAAGTATTTGGTCAGCCATTCAAAGCTCTCACTGATGGAAGGAGGTTTTGGCTGAAAATCTCACGATACATGGCCCCATTCATTCTTTCCTTAACACGGATCAATCGTCCTGTCCCCTTAGCAGAAAAACAGCTCCAAAGCATGACGTTTCCACCACCATGCTTCACAGTAGGTCTGGTGTTCTTGGGATTCAACTCAGTATTCTTCTTCCTCCAAGCACGACGAGTTGAGTTTATACCAAAAAGTTCTATTTTGGTTTCATCTGACCACATGACATTCTCCCAATCCTCTGCTGCATCACCCATGTATCCATTTTGGTATAAACTCAACGCCAGAGTGAAAGAGAGTCCAGTCCCTCTCGAGAGAACTGGTTCCAGAGCACTTGCTGTGCGTCGAGGTGAGTCGGACTATATCCAGCCAGAACTTCTCTACCTCGCGCACTAGCTTAGGCTCCTTCCACGTCCCAAGAGCTAGCTTATGTAGCCGAGGATCGGACCACCAAGTGCCCTGCCTTCGGCTTCCGCCCGGCTCACAATGCACCCGACCTCTATGGCCCCTCCTATGAGTGGTGAGCCCATTGGAGGGATGACCCACGTTGCCTCTTCGGGCCCCATGGGAACTGGCTCGGTCACCAGGCGCTCGACAACTGCCCCAACTCCGGGCCTGGCTCCAGAGGGGGGCCCTGGTGACCCGCGTCCGGGCAAGGGAAATCTGAGTCCATTTTGATGTGTATCCGTACAAGTCTTCGAGCCGCTCTTTGTGTGATCCCTCACCTAGGACCTGTTTGTCTTGGGAGACCCTACCAGGGGGCATGAAAGCCGACGGACAACATAGCTCCTAGGATCATTGGGACACGCAAACTCCTCTACCACGGTAAGGTGGCAGCTCAGAGGAGTATATATATATATATATATATATATATATTTATATATATATCTCCATCCATCCATTGTCTACCCCTTATTCCCTTTGGGGTCGCGGGGGTCGCTGGTGCCTATCTCACCTACAATCGGGCGGAAGGCGGGGTAAAGGTTGTACCCTGCCTTCCGATGCCATTTCATCACATTATATATATATATATGTATATATATATGTATATATATGTATATCTATGCGACACATACATACATAGATATATTCAAACACACACACATATATATATATATACACATTACGTACATACATACATATATGTATACAATACATACATGCAGATATATACATTTATATATACAGTATATATATTATATATATATAAACATATACATAAACATAAATACATACATACATATACAAATATATGCATATATATATATATATAAATATATTAATACAAATATACATGCATATATATATATAAATACATATACATATATACATACATATGTATACATACATTATATATATACATAAATATATATATACACACACATGTATATATCTCTCTCTCTCTCTATATATATATATATAAATATATGTATACACAAATATATATATACATGCATATATAAATACATGCATATACAGTATATATACATACATATATATACAAATATATACATGTATATATACATATATATATATACACACATAAATATATATATATACATGCATATATATGCATACAAATATATACATATATGTATATATACATATATATATATAGATATATGCATACATATATGTATATATACATTGATCTAGATATACGCATACATACTATATAGATACGTATATATATACACATATATATACATGCATATATATATATATATACACTGTACATACATATTTATATACACATACATATATAAATGTAAACATATATATATACAAAGTACATACATATATGTACTTTGTATATATGTATGTATGTATATACATACATACATACTGTATATTCATACATATGTTTACATACATACAAATATATAAATACATATTTCTATATATATACATACACATGTATATATATACATATACATGTATAAATATACATAAATACATGTGTATATATATATACAAAGTATATATATAATTTATTAATTTGTGATATTTAAACAAATAAACAAGTTGCTTCACTACATTTTTATTCAAATGTTCTCCCTCAAGAAGATACACAGCAAAACAAACTTGCAGTAGGAAACTCCAACGGTAAAATATAATACATATTTATATATAAACATATATATATATATATATATATACACTTGTATACATATAAATATATATATATACATGCATACAAATATATACATATATGTATATATATACATATATATATAGATATATGCATACATATATGTATATATACATTGATCTAGATATACACATACATACTATATAGATACGTATATATATACACATGTATATATATACACACATATATATACATGCATATATATATATACACTGTACATACATATTTATATACACATACATATATAAATGTAAACATATATATATATACAAAGTACATACATATATGTACTTTGTATATATGTATGTATATACATACATATGTTTACATACATACAAATATATAAATCGTATATGTATATATATATATTTCTATATACATACATACACATGTATATATATACATATACATGTATAAATATACATAAATACATGTGTATATATATATACAAAGTATATATATATATTTGATTAATTTGTGATTTTTAAACAAATAAACAAGTTGCTTCACTACATTTTTATTCAAATGTTCTCCCTCAAGAAGATACACAGCAAAACAAACTTGCAGTAGGAAACTCCAACGGTAAAATATAATACATATTTATATATATATATATATATATATATATATATATATATATACACTTGTATTCATATATGTATATACATATACCTGCATATATATATATATTACATATACAAATATATATATAGTTTATGTTTTTTTTATTAATTTGTGATATTAAAAATATATATAAACAAGTGGCTTCACTAGATTTTTATTCAGATGTTCTGCCTCAAGAAGATACCCAGCAAAACAAACTTGCAGTAGGAAACTCCAACGGTAAAGTACAAATAGGCAAGGTTGGTATGTAATTTGTATCAAAATAAATTAAATACCATCACTATTAGCGGTTTTATTTGTTTATCACCGGAAAAAAACATGTAACAAAGAGCTTTTACCTATTACCTTTGACCTGTCATATTTCCCATGTCCAAAAGTGTATTTAGTTTTCCAGCGGTTTGATTTGTTTTTAAATTAGGGTGTCAACAACTGGTGCACAGGTTTTGTAAAACAAAACAGTTGTGTGGTAAAAAGAGCCATTGTTCTGTATGCAAGGTTTCTATACACACCACATTTACAAGCAGTAATTGCGGACACAAAACATGAGACTACACCTACAATGTAGATTTTGCAAACCTAAGTCCCTGATAGCACTTTGGATAGGAGCCTAGCTGAAGCTCCCTTGGGGAACAGGGATGTTTTCATGAAGATATTTCATACTTCCGTTCTCAGAGAAGTCAGCTGCAGTGTGGCCTTCCCCACGAAGGACCCATTTGGTGGTCAAAAGGCCTTCTAAGCCCACTGGCCCTCTGGCATGGATGCGTGATGTGCTGATCCCTACCTCAGCACCTGTAAAACATATACTCAACTGTTTTACTCCATTTCATAATTTACTATTAATTAAATTACACATAGTAATTACCTAGACCGAAACGGTAACCATCAGCAAAGCGAGAGCTTGAGTTCCAGAAAACACAAGCACTATCCACCTGCTGCAGGAACTGTGCGGCTGTCTCTTCATTGTCTGTAACTATGACATCGGTGTGGGAGCTGCCATATTTATGGATATGGTCTACAGCTTCCTCCATACTGTCGACCACCTCAATGCAGCACTCCAGTTCCCCGTACTCCGTTCGCAGGGACTTTACCTCAGATGGGCTGAAAGTTAGATAGGATGCAAATCGTGGACCGGCGTGGATTTTTACCTGTGAGAAGGAAAATTAAAAATCTGAGTAGTTCTTTTGAATGACAAAGCTAAAATATTCAACCAAAAATATTAGGGATATGCTGATCAATCAGCCATTGATCGGCATTGGCCTGCGATGAGGTGGCTACTTGTCCAGGGTGTACCCCGCCTTCCGCCCGATTGTAGCTGAGATAGGCGCCAGTGCCCCCCGCGACCCCAAAAGGGAATAAGTGGTAGAAAATGGATGGATGGATGATCGGCATTGGCTGTTTTTTGTGAAAATATATGCGATCGGCAATTGCTGAATAATGCCTTTTAATACCGATCACAAACGCCAATCTTCACTGACTCATAAGTGGCTAGCAGCAAATTATCTACCTCCCTACACAGTGTGGAGCGATCCTCTGAACTTGTAATAATTTAGACATGGGCCAATATTCTGTAAGTCAGTTAACCATCGATAAATTAAAATTAAGTCGGTAAGTTTTCCAATAAATCCGATAAATCGCTGTGTGCATGTTTCAAAAACGTTTGCGCTTTCGTTCGCTTTCAGCAGCTACACATGCATAGCGTAATGAAAAGAAGGGGGCTGACCTTCTTGTCATAATTAAGTGTATTTGACCCTTTTTGCGGCAAGGCAAGCTCGCTGTCCTGGTAGCATCACATAGTGCAACTAGTTAGTTACTCACTTCGCTTTGGTGAAAAAGCCTTGTCAGTGTAAACAAAACAGTGCAAAATAGTGTGCCCTCACAGAAAGTGCGGTAAAATACATCGCCAAAGACATGGTGCTCTTTGATACTGTTTTAAAACCAGCATTTCTAAAAGTGCTGAAAATGTTTGACAGATACTGTAGTTGTCATGTCAGTGTTCCTCACTCGGAATCTGCCCGACTTAAGTTATTTTTTTGCATGTGACCTGTCAATACATCTGCTTATACTGTATTGTTTATATTGTTACTCTGCACTTTTGTTTAAAAAGGTCCTAACTTGATTTTCACTTAAGTAATGTACAACTCTACATCTGCCAACATGCACAATATTGAAGTGCAAATTTGTTTGTCAATGCTTTACTTAGCCATTTTATCTATTGTTTTGTTTGTGTATTTTTGAGGGCCCCAAACCACCTGATATATTTTATTGCTTTTGGTTGTAATTTTTATTCAAGTGCAAAATGTTTGTAATAGACAGTGTATTATGTTATTGTTATGGTTTGTTTTATTTACTTGAAAATGTAAAGGTTTTTATTTCATTTAGACCGTTAAAATTTGAGAGAAATTTAAGTTTATTACATTTGAAAGGATATACATGCGTTTTTATTATGGATTATCATTACATCAAAGGTTAATTTGGTCTCATAAAAATAATAGCAAATTATATTTTTTGCCGGCAATAGTTGTAGGTCAATAGATCACCCAGCAAAATTTGTTTTCGGCCTAGGCCTACCTTCATTACGGCAAAAAACTGCATTACTTAGTATCTTTAGTATCTTTAGTATCATTATCAAGTATTATTAACACTGGAGGACAAAACTCATCATGTTACACACCAAGAGAAAGCTAAGAGCAGGCATTCCAATAGCTAAGCGAGCTTGAAAAAACACCAAGAAATAAGTGCTTAATAAAGTTTCCAAAGTGTAGTCTAAACCAGTGGTCCCCAACCTTTTTGTATCCGCGGACCGGTCAACGCTTAATAATTTGTCCCGCGGCCCAGGGGGGGGGTGTCCTTTTTTTTTTTCCTCTTTGTCATGAAAAAGGGACGTTTTTGTCATGAAAAAGGGAGTTTTTTGTGGTGGGTGCACTATTTGTAAGTGTATATTGTATTTTTTATGTGGATTTAATAAAAAAAACAAAAAAAAACAAAACTATTTTTTGGTCTCTTTTTTTTTTTTTTTTACAAAAAATTCTTCTGCGGGCCGGTACCAAATCGGGCCACGGCCCGGTGGTTGGGGACCACTGGTCTAAACGATCTGTAAAGCAGCTGTAGTACATCCAAAATGCTGCTGCTCGAGTTCTGGCTAGAAACAGGAAATAAAACCATACTAGTCCTGTGCTTAGGTCACTGCACTTGCTTCCTGTTTCTCAGAGAATATACTTTAGAACAGCTCTCCTTGTGTACAAGCCTCTTCATGGTCTTGTGCCACTTCACTTCTCTGTAAAGCGCTTTGAGTGTCTAGAAAATCACTATATACATCTAATCCATTATTATTATCATTAAAGTACATCTCTGACATATGAACCATCTCAAACTCTGAGAACCTCAGGGAGTGGTCTCCTTGTGGTGCCTAGAGTCATGACGAAATTTGGTGAAACTGTCTTTCAGTTTTATGCTCTTAAAATTTGGCGTTGTCTGAAGATGTGAGACAGGCCTTAACAATGGAAATGTTCAAATCCAGCATGAAAACATTTGTATTTAATTGTACATACAACAACTGAAAGTATTTGATTGATTTAATTGTAATTAATTACGATTGTGTTTTCGAAATTTTAATTTAGATTTTTGCCCTCTTAAAATGTTTTGCAAAGCACTTTGGAATTCCTTGTACACGAATTGTGCTCTCTAAATATACTTGCCTTGCCTAGATGGAACAACATTGCACCTGAAAGTAAGCAGTTATTAATAGGAACTTAACAAGTACCGTATTTTTCGGATTATAAGTCGCTCCGGAGTATACGTCGTACGGGACGAAAATGCATAATAAAGAAAGGAAAAAACATATATACGCCGCACTGGAGTATAAGTCGCATTTTTGGGGGAAATTTATTTGATAAAATCCAACACCAAGAATAAACATTTGAAAGGCAATTTAAAATAAATAAAGAATACTGAACAACAGGCTGAATAAGTGTACGTTATATCAGTGGTCCCCAACCATCGGACTGATTAGTACCGGGCCGCACAAGAAATAAAAAAATAAAAAAATAAATATATTTTTTTCAAAATCAACAAAAAAAACACAACATATATCAATATAGATCAATACAGTCCGTAGGGATACAGTCCGTAATCACACATGATTGTATTTCTTTATAACCCCCCCCCCCCCCCGGGTCCGTGGGACAAAGTTTCAAGTATTGACTGGTCCGCAGCTACAAAAAGGTTGGGGACCACTGCGTTATATGACGCATAAACAACCAACTGAGAACGTGCCTGGTATGTTAACGTAACGTATTATGGTAAGAGTCATTCAAATAACTATAACATATAGAACATGCTATACGTTTGCCAAACAATGTGTCACTCCTATTCGATAAATCCGATGAAATCTTCTTCCTCGATGTCGCTTCTAAACAACTCTGCCAACTCCAAAGGTATGCGCTGCTTACTCTTGTTGTTTTCTGCTGCATATTTCACTACGTCCAGCTTGTAATCTGCAGTACATGATTTCCTTTTCGGTCCAATTTTTGTTCAGCCCTTCTCAGTTTTTATAAGTTACAGCCAACGATGTAATGATCCATTTTAATAGCTACGGCAGTAGCATATAGCAGATAGCAGTTAGTATTCCATGACCCACAGTGCAGTTCTGCCATGGCCCTCTCCCGCCTAATTCTTATTGGTTGACGTGTGTGTGACGATTGCTGACATTTTCTTTGTCTCTTCCGCGAATTAGATAAATAATATTATTTGATAATGTGTAATCTGCAGTACATGATTTCCTTTTCGGTGCCATTTTTGTTCAGCCCTTCTTAGTTTTTATAAGTTAGCGCCAACGATGAAATGATCCATTTTAATAGCTACGGCAGTAGCATATAGCATATAGCAGTTAGCATTCCATGACCCTCCCCCGCCAAATTCTTATTGGATTCTGTGTATGTGACGCTTGCTGACATTTTCTTCGTCCTTTCCGCGAATGAGATAAATAATATTTGACATTTTACGGTTGTGTGTTAATAATTTCACACATAAGTCACTCCGGAGTATATGCCGCACCCCCGGCCAAACTATGAAAAAAACTGTGATTTATAGTCCGAAAAATAGTGTAGATTAACAAGAGTTAGAGAGAAGATAATATAACAACTGTTGGTGTATCAGCATTGTCACAGTCAGTACACGACATGTACAATAAGAGGGCGGATCGATCCATAAATTGATGGTGTCAATACCAAGGATATTATTAGTACTCAAACTCGAGTGAGCAGGTAGACATTTTTTTCCTCAAAATATTGTTATTGTTGAGGTTTACAAACTCAGGGAGTAATTCCCTGAACACAGGATCACTTTGATGGCAAAACAGAAATTATTTAAATGAGTAGCAGATATTAGTTTTTGCTTTTGTTTAGTTATTGTGTACCATTGACTTTGTTTTGCTCAAACAACTGTATGAAATAAAACTGAAAAAGGAACTAGATTAAATATTCTGTTGATATTGTTAAATTTTCAATAACACTCACCATAAATACATTGAAACATTTAAAATTAATACATGTGATCTCACTCATGGATGATCATTATCGGGATTGGCAGCATAAAACCTTGATCGGAACATCCCTAAAAAATATAGGATTTCAAATAGGCATCTTTTTACACAGTATGTCTGAAGCTGTGGCTCATATGTTAATGAACACAATCATGGATCTTACATGTTCCGTCCTCAGCATATCGATGATCTGGTCAAACATTGGGGTTCGCAACAAGTCTCTATGAATTAGGAGGGTTTCCATAGCATTGCAGGCCGCAGGGTAGTCACACTTAGAGTCTCGGACTGAAATGAACACACATCAATCAAAAAAATAAACATGTGAAAAAATGTTGACATTGTTTTTAATGTTCTACTCCAGAAACGTTGCACACAAAAGGGTGAAACTTTGGCAGAACATGCAACCCTACTGTGTTGACTGTGTTATATACTTGTGGCAGGCCACCAGAAGTAAAATTTGGGCCGGCAAAGTATATTTTGCCATCCTTGCTCAATAATTTGAATGGACTGCCAATGTAACTTGTAGTTACAGCACTGTACACCAGGTAACTCCGAAGCAACGTGTTGAATGAGTTACTACATTTTAAGACCCTTAGTCTGGGCTGGTGTTCATGTCCATGAATCATCCAAAACACGAGACGACAAGAGTTGAGTCGTCACACTTGGACTTAGACGGCCTGAAAGGCACTGTTTGGCAAGAATAGCTTAATCTTTGTTCAGTCACGGCAACTTTAACGCCAGCCTACAAATCAGACAACTGTTCGGTGGAGCAGACCTTGATCCACCGGTGGTAACCCAGCCACCATACATGGGGGTTTTAAGCCAGTAGTCAGTAAATTTACATTTGCCCATTATAAGTTCTCTCCAAGATCATACAAGGTATTTAAAAAAACAAGCATTATTTATTATTTCTGGTGGGCGTTGTGTCGTCCTACTCTAATAAAACAACTCTGTCTCATATTCTTCTGAGTAAAGAACAATTACTCTCAGGCAGAGCACAGCTTGTAGATATGCAAATCCAACATCACAAACACTGTTGCAAGTACACGATGCGATTATTGTACATACCGATGTCAACAGCTTTGTCTATGCTTGCTTCGCTGTCAACGTAAACATGACAGACACCCTCGCTGTGGCCCAGCACAGGAATACCCTTTGCTGCTCTCTGGATGTCTCGCACCAACTGAGATGAACCTCTTGGAATAATCAGGTCAATAATCTTGTCCAGTCGGCATAAATCTTCAACTTCTTCTCGGGTGCTAACCTACATGACAGTGAGTAAGAGCCAAACACAACATTGTAATGACAGGAATAACTAGTGCTTTTATATAATGGTACACATTTAATCTCACTAGTTGAACAGCATCTGTTACTCCATGAATAGAAAGTGCTTCCTGGGTAAGTTGATGAAGAATTCTGTTGGTGTTGGAAGCTTCTTTGCCGCCCTTTAGTAGCAAAGCATTTCCACTGGCGATAGCCAAAGCAGATACCTGAAACACACGTCAAAAGGAAGAACTTTAAAGTTTAACAAGCTTCAAGCTACAGTATTATATAAACTGGTGGAGAAAAAGCTATCTGTGGTGGTTACCTGTGGCAGACAGTCAGGCCGAGACTCAAAGATGACCAGCAGGACACCAATTGGGACAGTGATCTGCTCCAGCTCAAGGTTGTTAGCAATCCTGGTTCTTCGCAGCACTCGGCCAACACTGTCTCTTGAGGAGGCTGCCAGCTGACGGAGGCCAATGGCAAGGCTGTTCAATTTAGCTGTTGACAGACTCAGCCTGTCGATAAGAGCCTGGGAGAAACGACCTATAAAGAGTTGCAATCAATGCTTTTGGATTATAATTGAAAAATGGCAATTTAGTAGATGCGAATGATGATGTTTTTTTCCTTCTTTGAGTGCCCTGTGTTAACATGTTTCTCCATATACTGGGTTAACCCATGAGCAGTGTTTATGGGCGGGATACTGAGTTAACGCATGCGCAGTGTTGATAGGCGGGAAGTGTAAAGTGTTTCCGGTTTTTCCTCTGTGCAGCAGTTGATTAAAAGTTGTGAACCGGAATAGACTTCCTGTTTATTCACCTATATTTAACATTGGTAGCAAAGGATGGTTGAGGATGGCTCCAAACTATAAAATACCGCCGAGGTTTGACGAGTCCAAGCCATACGAGTGATGGAAAAATAAAGTTAACATTTTGATGCGGGTTACAGAACTCAATAAGAAAAAGCAAACACTGGCTGTGGCTTTGGGACTTGAAGGGAAAGCCAGAGAAATCGCAATGGAGATATCTGCAGAGGAGTTGGACAATGACAACGGTATGATGGCATTTTTTGCGAAACTGGATGACGTTTTACTGAAAGAGGAAAAAGATTGCGCATACGAAGCGTACACGTACTTCAACCGCATTACCAAAAATAGTTCCGTTTCAATGGTGGACTATATTATTGACTTTGAACAGCGCTACAACCGGATGAAAATGTACAATATGACACTCCCTGATGCGGTGTTAGCCTTCAAACTTCTTGACACAGCCTGCCTCGATGAGAAAGACAGGCAGCTAGCACTGACGGCTAACACGGAGCTAAGCTTCTCGTCAATGAAGTCAGCTCTCAAACAGATATTCGGAGGTAAAACAACGGGCACGTCAAGGGAGATACAACCCAACTAGGACGCAGCTTTCCTCACAGTACAGGCACAATGGAGAGGAAGACGAAACACACCGTTTCAAGGTGGACAACAAAGATCGGTAAAGCCATTACCGGGTACAAACCCACTGGATAAGTACGGTAAAGGATCACGATGTGCCATGTGTCAAAGCACATGCCACTGGGCAAAGGACTGCCCGCACAAAAAGCATGAACAAGTAAGATTGACTGAAAATGACAATTTGGATGAAGTTAATATCACGCTGTTAACAAAATGATCCCCAGTCTAAAGCTGAGATTTTTATGACTGAAGCAGCAGGCTCAGCAATCATAGACACATTTTGCACTCGCACAGTGTGTGGAAAAAGTGGCTCAATGAAAAGCAGGTAAATAAGCTCAGAAGTACAGAAAGGTCTAGCAACAGACCATTTCGTTGTGGAAATGGAAATGTGATTCATTCCACCAGAAAAGTGCATCTACCTGCTAAAATAGGATGGACAAAGTGTAACATTGAGACAGAAGTTGTCAAAGTTGATATTCCATTCCTTCTGAGTAAAACATCATTAAAAAAGGGCAGGAACTACGTTAGACAGAGAAAACGACAGAGCAGTGATGTTTAAGCAGCAGATACCTCTTCAGTTTACCAGCTCAGGACACTACTGTGTTGACGTAAGAGACAAAGATGACATAGAATGTCAGATTCAAGATTTATTTGCTGAAGATGAAATCCTGATTGTAACAGAAAATATGTCCGCAATCGAGATCAACAAGGTCCTCCTCAAACTTCCCAAACAATTTGGCCATGCATCAGCAGATTGCCTGCATAGGCTAATTCAAAGTTCAGGGAACAAAGACAGGGACTGTCTCAATATTTTGCAACAAATAGTGGATGCATGTGACACGTGCCAAAGATATAGCAAGACAAAGCCAAAGCCAGCTGTTGGTTTGCCTCTTGCTTCGGAATACAATGAAACTGTGGCGGTGGACCAGCACGAGCGTGAGTCAGGCATTTGGTATTTACATATAATGGACCATTTCACACGTTTCAGCGCTGAAAATATTGTGAAACCAAGAAATCTTCTGTAATTGTCAACTATTTCATCCATACATAGATAAGTGTCCATGGTCCACCCAGAAAGCTCTTCAGTGACAACGGAGGAGAATTTAACAATGAAGAGTTCAGGCACATGACAGAAAACTTCAATATCGAGATCAAGACAAGCGGAGGATACAGCCCATGGAGCAACGGACTGTTGGAACGTCATAATCAGACACTCACAAACATCGTCCAGAAAATTAAACAGGAAAAATATTGTGACTGGAGTACTGCCTTGGACTGGGCCTTAATGGCGAAGAACTGCATGCACAGTGTACATGGTTATAGTCCACATCAACTGGTATTTGGTCAAAATCCTAACCTTCCCAATGTATTGGTAAATGAGCTACCTGCACTAGAGGGCACTACAGTGAGCACAAGAGTAGGAGAACACATATCAGCTTTGCATGCCTCAAGGAAGGCTTTCACTGAAGTTGAATGTTCAGAGAGGATAAGAAGGGCATTAAGAAAACAGCTTAGATACACAGATGAAAAATATGAGACAGGAGAAAAGGTATACTATAAACGAGGAGATAGTGCAGAGTGGAAGGGACCAGGAATGGTGATTGGTCAAGATGGAGGTGTTGTGTTTGTAAGACATGGAGGTATTCTAGTTAGAGTTCATCACTCACGACTTAATAAGGTGCACACACAGATTAAAGACAGGGGAATTACACAAAGTAATGTTCACACTGAAACAGGATGTGAAAAACATGGAGAACATAACCGTTGATAGAGACACAGATGCTTTACACAGACCATCATGTAGCTCAGATAATGAAAAAAACACAGACAGTAAAAGTGAACATGACATTGATGGAGAGGGAAACAAAAGGGAAGGTGTAATTCAAAGTGATGCACCTCAAATGAATCACAGTGCCTGTGATAATCTTCTCCCTGCTTCTAAGATGAAGTTAAAAACAGGACAGATTGTAACTTTCGTGAAAAGAGATACAAGTGTAACACGTAAGGCTAAAGTACTCAGTAGAGCAGGTAAAGCAACGGGAACCTATTAAAACTAGTACAATGTGCAGCATATTGAGCCGGATGGCAGTACTGGACTAAAAGAGGCTGTTGACATGTCATGTGTACAGCATCTTAACACTGAGTCAGCTGTCAGGGAGGCTGATGTACTCATAACAAAAAGACATATCATTTGATGCAGCCAAACAGGCAGAGATAAAAACCTGGAAAAGCAATAATGTTTTTGAAGAGACTGAAAATACAGGACAAAAGTGTATCTCCACTAGGTGGGTCTGTAGTCTCAAAGAAAGTGACACTGGTATTGTACCCAAAGCCAAGGTTGTAGCAAGGGGGTTTGAAGAACTTAATTTAAAAAAATCTAAAAAAAAAAAGATTCACCAACCTGTGCTTCTGAATCTCTAAGGCTATTGCTAAGTGTAATTTTTCAAAATCATTGGAAAGTCCATTCTATGGACATCAAGTCTGCCTTTTTACAGGGTATGGAGTTTTCGAGAGACATTTATGTCAACCCACCTCCAGAAGCTGACTGTAAGTGGGGTTATTTGGAAACCAAAGAAGCGTGTGTATGGGCTTGCTTATGCATCTCTCTATTGGTACAGCAAGGTGAAGGAAATCATGCTGAGCACAGGTGGTAAAGTTTCACAGGTAGACCCAGCAGTATTCTATTGGCTGGATGATGAAAACACAGTGACGGGTGTACTCGCATGTCATGTAGATGATTTTATGTGGGCAGGCTCATCAAACTTTTCAGAAAATGTGATCCCTGAACTGAAGTCTGGGTTCCAAGTAGGAGGTGAGGAACATGACAATTTCTGCTACTTGGGAATGGATATTGAAACTGTTAATGATTCTGTACAGTTGCATCAGCACAGCTACATTGAAAGTCTGCACTCCATTCACTAACAGCCAGTCCGTGCTTTAGAAAGAGATGCTCCTCTTAATGAAACACAAAAAGAACTAAGATCAAAAATAGGACCGATACTCTGGGTTGCAAAAAACAGACAAGACCTGATGTAATGTTTGATTCTTGTGGTCTGGCATCTAGTCTAAAGAATGCGACGTGCAATCAATTCACAATGCTAATAAGTTAGTTTGTAAACTGAAAGCTGAAAAAGTGACTTTAAACAATGCTAATAAGTTAGTTCGTAAACTGAAAGCTGAAAAAGTGACTTTAAAATTTCAATATTTGGGAAATGATAATGCTTTAAACCTAACTGTATTCAGCGATGATCATTAGGAAATCTTCCTGATGGAGGTACATAAGGAGGTATGTTGATCACCCTAATGGGAAAAGAAGGTAAATTCTCCCCCCTTTTCTGGAAGTCCAAGAGAATTCGACGTGTGGTGCGAAGCACCCTTGCTGGAGAAACTCTTGCCATGTCGGATGGAATAGACAAGGCTGTGTTTTTTGCCACACTTTATTCTGAGCTCACTACTGGCACCGCTGGTCTAAATGCTCCAGCGTTAATTTGTGTGACTGATAATCATTCCCTCTATGATGCTCTTCGATCAACAAAACAGGTAACAGAGAAAAGGCCTAGGTTGTTTATAAGTGGGATCAAAGAACTAATTCACAACAGAAAAATACAAAAAGTACTTCAGTCAGCAACAAAAGCTCAACTGGCTGGCTGTGTTACGAAAAATGGGGCATCACCCTGATGCTTTTGAAAGCATTGAGTGAAGGAAAATGGGTTGTTACCTAAGTTGATTGTATTGTTTCTGTTGTTTAAGATGATATGTATTTGTTCTCAAGAAACATGTGCTATTTAATTTTTTCAGTATTCATAAAAGATAGGGAGATTGTTAACATGTATCTCCATATACTGTGTTAACACATGAGCAGTGTTTATGGGCGGGATACTGGGTTAACGCGTGCGCAGTGTTGATGAGCGGGAAGTGTTAAGTGTGAGCCTGGGAGTAACGACCTATGAAGAGTTGCAATAAATGCTTTTGGATTATAATTGAAAAATGGCAATTTAGTAGATGCGAATGATGATGTTTTTTTCCTTCTTTGAGTGCCTTGTGTTAACATGTTTCTCCATATACTGGGTCAACGCATGAGCAGTGTTGATAGGCGGGAAGTGTAAAGTGTTTCCGGTTTTTCCTCTGTGCAGCAGTTGATTAAAAGTTGTGAACCGGAATAGACGTTGTGTTTATTCACTTATTTTTAACACCCTGCAGCTGGAAAAATATATTCATGCCTAGCAAGAGAAGACTCTAGTAATTTTTATGAAACAATTTACCAATGACATTAACAAAGCACGATATACCCATTAAATGTATTTTAAACATTATTATTTACAAAAAACAAGGATAAAAAAGCAAATAAATAAAGCCTGTGGATGGTATTTACCTATAGATAATGGCAACGCATGTGTGTTTGTTCATCTTTATTAGGGTGTGACCACATTACAAGTTTTTTAAGACACTGCATTGGCTACCCGTTCGCTTTGAGGTCGAGTTTAATATTCTATGATTAGTTTTTAAATTTCTTAATGGCCTTGCGCCTACTCATTTAGCTGACCTGCTTTTACCATATCAACCCCATGGCGAGCCTAAGGACTGCAGAAGTCGTTGACTTTTTTTTTTTTAATCAGTATTAAAAAGGAACACCTTTTTTAATAGGGCATTTATTGATAAGTTAATTCTTCTTAGGTTTTCATTACCATTATTCTTACTTTTTTATGTTCTTAATAATTTATATTTAAATTTTAATTTACTTAGATATATTTCCAAAATATACAAAACCGAAAACCAGTGAAGTTGGCATGTTGTGTAAATCGTAAATAAAAAAAGAATACAATGATTTGCACATCCTTTTAAACTTATATTCAATTGAAAAGACAATATATTTAATGTTCGAACTAAGAAACATATTTTCTTTTGCAAATGATTATTAACTTATAATTTGATGGCAGCAACACATTGCAAAAAAGTTGGGACAGGCATTTTTAACACTATGTTATATGGCCTTTCCTTTTAACAACACTGAGTAAACATTTGGGAACTGAGTAAACCAATTTTTGAAGCTTTTCAAGTGGAAATTTTTCCCGTTCTTGCATGATGTAGAGCTTAGGATGTTCAACAGTTGTGGTATTTGATGCTTTATAATGCGCCACACATTTTCAATGAGGACAGGTCTGGACTACAGGCAAGTCAGTCTAATAGCCGCACTCTTTTACTACAAAGCCACGCTGTTGTAACACGTGCGGAATGTGGCTTGGCATTGTCTTGCTGAAATAAGCAGGGGTGTCCATGAAAAAGACGTTGCTTGGATGGCAACATATGTTGCTCCAAAAGCTGTATGTACCTTTCAGCATTAATAGTGCCTTCACAGATGCCTAAGTTCATCACAGATGCTGGCTTTTGAACTTGGTGCCTATAACAGTCCGGATGGTTCTTTTCCTCTTTGGTCCAGAGGACACAACATCCACAGTTTCCAAAAACAATTTGAAATGTGGACTCATCAGACCACAGAATATTTTTCCACATTGCATCAGTCCATCTTAGATAAGGTCGGCCCAGCGAAGCCGGCGGCGTTTCCGGGTGTTGTTGATAAATGGCTTTGCATAGTAGAGTTTTAAGTTGCACTTACAGATGAAGCGACAAACTGTAGTTACTGACAGTGGTTTTCTGATGTGTTCCTGAGCCCATTTGGTGATATCCTTTACACACTGATGTCGCTTCTTGATGCAGTACCGCCTGAGGGATCAAAGAGACGGCCTTGCAGCTTACATGCAGTGATTTCTCCCGATTCTCTGAACTTTTTGATGATATTACAGACCGTAGATGGTGAAATCCTTAAATTCCTTGCAGTAGGTCGTTGAGAAATATTGTTCTTCAACTGTTCGACAATTTGCTTACGCATTTGTTCAAAGTGGTGACCCTCGCCCCATCCTTGTTTGTGAATGACTGAGCATTTCATGGAAGCTGTTTTAATACCCAATCATGGCACCCACCTGTTCCCAATTAGCCTGTTACCCTGTGGGATGTTCCAAATAAGTGTTTGATGAGCATTCCTCAATTTTCTCAGTCTTTTTGCCACCTGTGCCTGCTTTTTTTAAACATGTTGCAGGCATCTAATTCCAAACGAGCGAATATTTGCAAAAAATAACAGTTCACCAGTTCAAACGTTAAGGATCTTGTCTTTGCACTGTATTAAAATGAATATAGGTTGAAAAGGATTTGCAAATCATCGTATTCTGTTTTTATTTATGATTTACACAACGTGCCAACTTCACTGGTTTTGGGTTTTGTATATTCATATTTTTATTTATTATTATTATTATAAGCTTCAGCACTCAACCAGAGCGAGAAAAGCAGTAGAAAATGGATGGATGAATTTTTTTAGATGACATAAATTTTAAGTTATTTTCCAGTGTGGATGCATCAAAGGTGGCGTTTTCAATGCCATGTTTTGTTATCGTTAATGGTGCAATGTGGGCATGCAAGCATGTGTGTGTTTCTTTTTTCCCTTGTTTTAAATTTGCATGAAGTCTGTTGTATTGCAGCTTGCTTGTGTATGAAAAGTGCTATAAAAATAAAGTTCAGATTCTTAAATTTCTTTTACCTGATGCTGTTGCTATCTCCATGTCTCTCTTGTTTGCACTGAGAATCTCATCTTTTTTCTCTGTCAGCAGATCAGCAAGAGCACAGATGATCTCTCCTCTCTGGAAATACATACACACACTCGGAATAACTCATTAAATCAATTGAATCATAGAAAGAAAACTCCATGAGTAAAACTAGCTTTTATGCAATGACTAAAATATTCTCAGAAATGGCTCATATAAAGATTCTATTTACAGTCTGTAAACACTACATCCGTAAACATTGTTTAATAGCTGAATGTTTGTCATGGTCATCCCAATTGCAAGTAAAAAGTAAAATCATATTACTGAAGATTAAATATTAAAGGGTTAAGGAAAGTGACCTGCTCTGGGAGCAATGAAGCCAAAGTTCTACCGGCGTGGCGGGCCATGTCTGTCTGCTGCTCCACAGTGGGACCTGATGTTGTCAAGAGTACAATCCACAAATGTTAAAAACATCCAACCATAAAAATACATTTTCAGAAAACTTATGATCAAACAAGATTCCTGATGCACCTGCAGGCTTCACTTCAGAAAAGAAAGTACCAACTTTCTTTCCCTCCACAATATCCGTGATTACGTGGCCTGTGACTTTGGGATCGGTGCCATTGGCAATGACCACAGATGAACCACCCTGTAGTGCCCAAAGAGCCGCTTTCACCTGCATGAGAAGCAGTGGTGGAGTAACTTTTCAATTTTTTAACTACTCAGTACACAATCTCAGATGAAGTGCTGTCTGTTGTGCTGACCTTGGCTTCCATGCCACCAATGCCAACTCTTGACTTGTTGCCATATGTGATGGACTGCTGGTCTCCAGGATAAAAAATGTCAATGAGTTTGGCATCATCTGTCCCTGGAGGACTGTCGTATAGGCCTGTGGAATAGTGACACGATGCCAGACAACAGACAAAATTATTTAAAAGTAAATGTTTCTAACGATAGACAAATCATGCTACGCTAAATATATTAGTTAAAGATATAGATATAAAGTATGGTAATGTAATTTTGGTGTTACTTTCCTGGAATTAACGTATTTTTCGGACTATAAGTCACAGTTTTTTTCATAGTTTGGCCAGGGGTGCGACTTATACTTAGGAGCGACTTATGTGTGAAATTATTAACACATTATCGGAAAATATCAAATAATATTATTTAGCTCATTTACGTAAAAGACTAGACGTATAAGATTTCCTCGGATATAGCGATAAGGAGTGACAGATTGTTTGGTACACGTATAGCATGTTCTATATGTTATAGTTATTTGAATGACTCTTACCATAATATGTTACGGTAACATACCAGACACGTTCTCAGTTGGTTATTTATGCGTCATATAACGTACATTTATTCAACCTGTTGAATAATGAATAATAATAATGAATCCCAGACAGAGTTTGACATTTTATTCCAAAGCTTTGGACAGACCAATCTATAAACAACACATTCAAATCGCATCGCCCAAGTTGATCTGAAAACACTACGGAAGTCCTGTCTTTTTCAATATGCCACTAGCCCCCCTCCCCTTCCCCTCCGGAGCGAATCCACATATCTATTCTCCTCCTAAGCCTGGGACAAGAAAAGATAAGAGGGGTGTTATGCCTACTCGTCACATTCCAAGCTCAAGGTTAACACATGCACACCACTTAGCTATCTCCGTCAATTCACAGTGTAGCGCATATTTGTAACAGTGTTAAAGTTGTTTATACGCCCACCCTCAGTGTGACCTGTATGGCTGTTGACTAAGTATGTCTTGCAGTCACTTACGTGGATCTGCACAAGCCTCATACAGCATGTTACAGAGCAGGTACGCTGGTTGTGTAATATAAAAGCGGACGCGATGACATGTTGTAGAGCAGTAGTTCTCAAATGGGGCTACGCGTACCGCTGGGGGTACTTGAAGGTATGCCAAGGTGTACGTGAGATTTTAAAAATATATTATAAAAAATAGCAGCAATTCAAAAATCCTTTACAAATATATTTATTGAATAATACTATAATGGTACAATATATAATATGAATGCAAGTTCATAAACTGTGACGAAAAATACGACAATCCAATATTCAGTGTTGACAGCTATATTCTTTATGGACATGTTCCATAAATATTGATGTTAAAGATTTCTTTTTTTGTAAAGAAATGTTTAGAATTAAGTTCATGAATCCAGATGGATCTCTAATACAATCCCCAAAGAGGGCACTTTAAGTTGATGATTACTTCTATGTGTAGAAATCTTTATTTATAATTTAATCACTTGTTAGTTTTTTCAACAAGTATTTTAGTTATTTTTATATCTTTTTTTCAAAATAGTTAATGAAAGACCACTACAAATGAGCAATATTTTGCACTGTTATACAATCTAATAAATCAGAAACTGATGACATAGTGCTGTATTTTACTTCTTTATCTCTTTTTTTCAAGCAAAAATGCTTTGCTCTGATTAGGGGGTACTTGAATTAAAAAAAATGTTCATTACTGAAAAAAGGTTGAGAACCACTGTTGTAGAGGAGGTTAAAGGCAGTGCAGTCACTGCACGCCCCTAATAATGTCAGCCAGGTGAAAATTGGGACAAATTCGGGAGTATGGTTGCACCGGTAGATTGTCGGCAGGTGCACTGAAATTCGGGAGTCTCCCGGGAAAATCGTGAGGGTTGGCAAGTATGATGCTAGGGTGGGAAAGCCATTCATAGAAGGTGAATTAATTTTAAAAAATTTAAGAAATATTTTCTTGCGTCCCAGCCTCACCAAGTTTCTGCATCCAGTGGGCCCCAGGTAAATTGAGTTTGAGACTCCTGTTTTAGAGGAAGACATTATGTGTATCATTTGGACTAAATGTCCTGCAAATAACCCTAGGGAAAAACATCAAGCTCCAACACATAAAAGTTTATTTGTCACTGGAAAAGCCAGTATCACTACGACTGTGTTTTGAAAAATTACGAACATGCCTGCGCTACTAAAGAATCTGCCTAAAGTCATGTGTGCAGAAACTTCAGTTATCAGTATTGAGAAGCAGAAAACATTGTGCACCCTTACTAAATAATAACTGAATGCTAAGCTAGTGGGTTTCCTTCCCTCATTTACATTAGTTACAGTGTTTGTTTACATGTTTTTTTAACTGTTCTGTTTTAAATTAATCAAATTTTTTCTGGATTTGAATTTGTTAATCCAGTAATAGAAAAATATAAACTTAAAGAGTTAATCATGTTTTACAAAAATAAAAAGGGTTATTAAAATTTTTCCATTTAGATTTTTGGAAACATTTCAGTGCAAATGTACAGAAAATGATTGTTAACAATAAATATTTTTAGTATTTTTTTGTACCTTGAACATCAGACAGGGCAATCAGCAGGTCTACTTTCATTTCAACAGCCAAACGTGCAGCCAAACTGTCATTATCTTTGATGCTTATTACCTGAAAAAAAAAAAAACAAGACTAAGAAAAAACTTTGATGAATGATTATGGTCAAATAGAATTAATAAGCCATGCAAGAAAAGCCAGCAAGGTCCATAAAAAAATAGTTCACCTCTTTCATAAGGGAGGTGAACAGAAAAAAGGCAACAAAATACCACCCCAGAAAATAATTACATTACCTGAAAATTAAAAGCATGTGTCCAAGATGTTGACGTCAATGTGTATTGATATAAAGCATGCCTTCACCTTGACAAAACCCGATACACAACACGAACCACACTTAGCATTCCCAGCATGCCCAATACAGAGTACCCACATTTACCCCCTGCATGTCACTGCTGGGAACAGGGGGGGGCACAACAGCATCATTGGTGTTAATGATGGGAACAATGTTCATCCGCAGAAGTTCAAGAAGTGTGCTGTTAAGGTTGCGCCGCTTCTGCTCGTCATGAAAATCCAAGTTTGTGACTAGAATCTGCAGAAACGCACACACGCACGCACGTACATGAAGCAGTCAATGATAGTCATATGATAAGAAAACTCTTAACTTTCAGTAAAGAACAAGTACATACTTGAGCAGTGCAGATGCTATATTGTGTAAACATCGCTTCATACAACGCCATCAGACCACTCTGGCCAGCAGCTGCACAAGCCCTTGCCTCCAACACTGGAATTGACTAAAGAAAGACATACACTTTAAACAGGTTTACATAAAAATAAACAAATGTTTATCTAATAAAAGGTTTTTCACACCATTTCCTTCAACTGGTTTTGTCCTGAATGTAAAGCCTGCCTGACACTTTGAGACAACAGGATTTCGTGTCTTAGCCTCTGCTTCCCAAATGCCACAGCACCGCTGGTGACAATCATCATCTCCCTGCCTTGATTCTGTAGCATGGCCACCTGACGGGATAACATGATGAGACAAAGCTTTTAAATCAAAAATATGTCACATGTGCTCATGAAAAATATGAACGCAGCATTACCTGTTCTACGATGGAGGCCAGTCTCCCCAATGCCAGTCCACATTCATCGCCCCGCGTCACTACAGCGCTCCCCAATTTCACCACGATTCGCTTGGCTTGCTTCAAATCACTCCGGTGGGCAAAAGATTTCCCATGTGAGCGTGGATGTGAGACTGAAAACCCAATATCAAGTAGACATCAGGAGCAATATCAGTATCATGTGCTAAAACTGAAATAATACATACAATCATAGGCAACAAACTATGAGTAAACCTGCTCTAATAAGACCCAAAACATGTTTTTAAATTGAACAATGTTTATTATCATAGTTGTAATTTGCTGCGGTGTATACTGTTTGCTGCATATTTAGGACATGTTTGTTAGATTTTTATGCTGCTTTAATTGGTACATTTTAAAAACCAGCTGGTGCAATTGACACATTACTTAATTATCCTGTCAGTTTCCATCAAAACAAAGCTTGATGATCTTTATGAAAAGCCATCTGCTTGTGGTAGTGGGTTGCAGGGAACAGTGAGGTAGTTATTTAGTAGTGACGCATGTGCATGTAATTTTTTTCAAAAGGCTAAACAATATACATACTGTATATTTAAAGGCAGATCTTAATGTTATGTGATTGTTTTGAACATTTCTCGCATTTTCTCGTCACATTAAGCCTTATTGCACTATTTTCAAATGTGTGCTATTATTTTTGTAATTTATTTCTATAATGTGCAACAAGCCCATTAAAAATTTGCCATGGGCCGCACTTATAACACCTAGTTTACATATTTCAGTGAGAGTGTCTCCAGGCTTCATCTTAATAGCACTATGACTAACTCATGACTCCATCATTCTAGTCAAAGGCTGGGCTGCACGCCTCCACACCTCGCCTTTTAAGTAAGTGATAATGCACGCTCCCTGTGCTTGTGTAGGTGGCATGCATGTCTGGATCTTTACTCCCACAAAGAATACCTAGCCTTTCATGAAAGTTTATTTGACTAGAGCGGGGGTCGACAACCCGCGGCTCTAGAGCTGCATCATCTTTAACGCCGCCTTAGGACCTTTTTCAAATATGTGTGAAAATAGAAAAAAGATGGGGGCAGCACGGTTGTACAGGGGTTAGTGCAGTTGTTCTCAACCTTTTTTCAGTGATGTACCCCCTCTGAATTTTTTTTTAATTCAAGTACCCCCTAATCAGAGCAAAGCATTTTTGGTTGAAAAAAAGAGATAAAGATGTAAAATAAAGCACTATGTCATCAGTTTTTGATTTATTAAATTTCATAACAGTGCAAAATATTGCTCATTTGTAGTGGTGTTTCTTGAACCATTTAGAAAAAAAGATATATAAATAACTAAAAACTTGTTGAAAAATAAACAAGTTATTCAATTATAAATAAAGATTTCAACACATACTATAGAAGTAATCATCAACTTAAAGTGCCCTCTTTGGGGATTGTAATAGAGATCCATCTGGATTCATGAACTTAATTCTAAACATTTCTTTACAAAAAAAGAAATTTTTAACATCAATATTTATAGAACATGTCCACAAAAAAAATCGAGCTGTCAACACTGAATATTGCATTGTTGCATTTCTTTTCACAGTTTATGAACTCACATTCATTTTTTGTTGAAGTATTATTCAATAAATATATTTATAAAGGATTTTTGAATTGTTGCTATTTTGAGAATATTTTTAAAAAATCTCATGTACCCCTTGGCATACCTTCAAGTACTCCCAAGGGTACGCGTACCCCCATTAGAGAAACACTGGGTTAGTGCATGGGCTTCACAATACGAACGTCCTGGGTTCGATCCCCGTGCTTGGGGTCTTTCGGTGTGGAGTTTGCATGTTCTCCTCATGACTGCGTGGGTTCCCCCGAGCACTTTGGCTTCCTCCCATCTCCAAAGACATGCAATTGGGGATAGGGTGATTGGCAACACTAAATTAGCCCTAGTGTGTGAATGTTGTCTATCTGTGTTGCGATGAGGTTGCAACTTGTCCAAAGTGTACACCGCCTTCCGCCTGAGTGCAGCTGGGATAGTAGGCTTAAGCACTCCCCGCAACTCCGAGAGTAACAAGCGATAGAAAATGGATGGAAGGAAAAAATTGAGAGAATAAATATATATATATATATATATATGTATATATATATATATATATGTTTTAATAGGGTTGCAGTAGGACAAACATGACACAAACCTTCCTAATTGTTAGAAAGCCCACTGATGAGAGTATTTGGCAAGCACCGTTTTGTCCTAATAATTTCGGCAGTCAATAAATGCACTGTAGTTGTACCATACCATACCAACTTTATTTATAAAGTTATAAAGCCCTTTAAAAACCACCACAGCTGAAGAACAAAGGGTTGTACACCACAAATAAATACAAGCAAATGACACACTAAAAAAATAACATTCAAAACAGAGGTAAAATACATATTGAAAAAGCAAATACAAATTATCTTAAGAACAATTTGTTAGATAAAAAGCAGTTAAAAAGTTAAAAATGGTTGAAACAGTTCAAAGTCTCAAGCTGGGTTAAAAGCCAGTGAGTAAAAATGGGTTTTAAGAAGGGTCTTAAAAATAGCCAAAGAAGGGGCCTGTCTCACATGGAGAGGGAGATTGTTCCAGAGTTTGGGACCCGTAACAGAGAAGGCCCTGTCCCCTCTAAGTTTGCGCTATTATTGAGGTACCTTCAGGAGAAGCTGATCAGCTGACCTGAGGGACCGGGTGGGGCCATATAAGTGGAGCAGCTCAGAGGCAAGGTGGGGCAAGACCATGTACGGATTTGAAAACGAGTAAAGTAATTTAAAATGAACTCAAAAAGACACAGGCATGAGTGGCCTGTGGTGCAGCAGTTTGTACATTGCATGTATAACTTTTTCGGACATATTTTATGCCACAATTCAAGCGTATCACTGCTAGTCTGCACCATACTGAAGCAGAATGAATCGATGATGCCAGCCAAGTACGTTAAAATAAAATCTGAACAGGGGATGTTTATCCATGGAACTAAAGAAAAGCTGCTGATTTTTTTTTGTGCAAATAATCATTAACTTTAGAATTTGATGCCAGCAACACGTGACAAAGAAGTTGGGAAAGGTGGCAATAAATACTGATAAAGTTGAGAAGTACTCATCAAACACTTACTTGGAACATCCCACAGGTGTGCAGGCTAATTGGGAACAGGTGGGTGCCATGATTGGGTATAAAACCAGCTTCCATGAAATGCTAAGTAATTCACAAACAAGGATGGGGCAAAGGTCACCAATTTTTAAGCAAATTGTCGAACAGTTTTAGAACAACATTTCTCTAAGAGCTATTGCAAAGTATTTAGGGATTTTACCAATTACGGTCCGTAAAATCATCAAAAGGCTCAGAGAACCTGGAAAAATCACTGCACGTAAGCGATGATATTATGGACCTTTGATCCCTTAAGCGGTATTGCATCAAAAACTAACATCAAAGTGTAAAGGATATCACCACATGGGCTCAGAAACACTTTATAAAACCACTGTCAGTAACTAAAGTTGGTTGTTACATCTGTAAGAGCAAGTTAAAACTCTGCTATGCAAAGCAAAACCCATTTATCAACAACACCAAGAAACGCCACTGGCTTTGCTGGGCCCGAGCTCATCTAAGATGGACTGATGCAAAGTGGAAAAGTGTTCTGTGGTCTGACGAGTCCACATTTCCAATTATATTTGGAAACTGTGGACGTGGTGTCCTCTGGAACAAAGAGGAAAATAACCACCCGGATTGTTATAGGCGCAAAGTTCAAAAGCCAGCATCTGTGATGGTTTGGGGGTGTATTAGTGCCCAGGGCATGGGTAACTTACACATCTGTGAAGGCACCATTAATGCTGAATGGTCCATACAGGTTTTGGAGCAACGTATGTTGTCATACAAGCAACGTTATCATGGACGTCCCTGCTTTATTTCAGCAAAACAATGCCAAGCCACGTGTTACAACAGCGTGGCTTCGTAGTAAAAGAGTGCGGGTACTTTCCTGGCCCGCCTGCAGTCCAGACATGTCTCCAATCGAAAATGCGTGGCGCATTATGAAGTGTAAAATACGACAACAAGACCCCGGACTGTTGAACAACTTAAGCTGTACATCAAGCAAGAATGGTAAAGAATTCCCCTTTCAAAGCTTGAACAATTAGTTTCCTCAGTTCCCAAACGTTTATTGAGTGCTGATAAAAGAAAATGTGATGTAACACAGTGGTGAACATATCCTTTCCCAACTACTTTGGCATGTGTTTCAGCCATGAAATTCTAAAAAAAATAAAGTTTATTAGTTTGAACATCAAATATCTTGTCTTTGTAGTGCATTCAATTGAATATGGGTTGAAAAGGATTTGCAAATCATTGTATTCCGTTTATACTTTAATCTAACACAATTTCCCAACTCATATGGAAACAAAGTTTGTATTGGCCCGTGAGAATAATGTATATCAGCTATGAATCGAGAGCACAGTTACTTACGTTTAGCCTGGGAAAATGTTCTGATAGAGACAGGGCTGACACTCACTTGCCGAAATCTGGATGGCAAGTGAGAGCACAAGTTGAGTCTGGCAAACATTGCAATGAAAACCTAAAAAAGAAGCGTGACAAACACAAAGCCATAATTAATAGAGGACTTTGCTGTGCATATATATGCACAAATACGAAAACTAATGCATATTTGGACGTTATTTAACTGTGAATGTTTTCCTGTTTTGCATTAACTTGACAGTGACCTGCTGATTCAGATGTGGTCATGTCAACGCTAGAAAACATATTTTACCTCTAAATAATAAGAGTTTGGAGCAGTCAAACCGAATAAACTCTGATGTCCTTAAGGTAAACCAAACGGTACGTTTATGATTTTACATCACGATGAACACATTAGACACGTAGTGTTAACTAGCTTAGCATTAGCTTAACAAGTTATCCATCCATTGTTTGATACAAATTAAATGACATACAATGGTCAAGAGGAAACAAATGACTGACGCAGCCCTTACCTATCTATGATATGAAGCTAGAAAGTCAGCCCAAACTACACTTGGGAGGGAAAGACACGTAGTCAGGCTGGCTGTGCTAAGCTGCCACATCCACAGCCCACGTTGAGAGCAGAGCGACCACACGGCCATTCACAAACGACCTATACTAACTTTTCTTCTTATCCGGGATGGATATCGCCGCTGGTTTACGTGAAGTACGTGAACGTCCCAGTGTACGCAGACAGTGGCGAGTCGGAAACTGACGCAACCACAGGAAGTTCGCGGTGGACGATACTGCTAATATTGGTGTCGACCAGATACCAAGTAAATACGGAACCAGTATTGACAATTTAATTACGAATACCAAAATGTAAGGTTCAAGCTCCATCCATCCATCCAATTTTCTACCGCTTACCAATTGAATGATAGTTGCCTTCAATTTGTTGATCGTGATTATGATCAGAATAAAATATATTTTCCACATACCGTATTTCCTTGAATTGCTGCCGGGGCGCTAATTAATTTAAAACCTCTTCTCACTCCTGCGCTTACCAAAGGCATGCGGTAAAAGTAAGCATGCGCTAATTATTTTGCGAAGCGAGTTTGACCCGGCAGTAAATCAAGGCAGGCGCATACTATATGCCCTGCGGCAATTCAAGGAAATACGGTAATTCTGTTTTCATTTTTTTTTTCTTAGCATTAAACACACTTTTTAAAGCTATACATAGGGCAATTTATCAATATCAACAACGTTACTGAATCATTCTCCTTTATTAGTACAACTTTTTGGGCAAAATAAAGGTAGTAATGCAAAATAAATAGGCAAAAGAAAAACTACCGTCTTCAAAATCAATTGGCTTTTTGCCTGCAAAGAGGTATTCTGAGTGCAAATACTTTTACCTGAGTTTATAAACAACATACAAATACAACAATATCAGCAATCTTACAATATTAACGATACAACTACAGTAGTGCAAAGAAGTATTTAGTCAGCCACCGATTATGCAAGTTCTCCCACTTAAAATGATGACAGAGGTCTGTAATTTTCATCATAGGTACACTTCAACTGTGAGAGACAGAATAGGATTTTAAAAAATCCAGGAATTCACATTGTAGGAATTTTAAAGAATTTATTTGTAAATTATGGTGGACAATAAGTATTTGGTCAACACTTCAAAGCTCTCACTGCTGGAAGGAGGTTTTGGCTCAAAATCTCACGATACATGGCCCCATTCATTCTTTCTTTAACACGGATCAATCGTCCTGTCCCCTTAGCAGAAAAACAGCCCCAAAGCATGATGTTTCCACCCCCATGCTTCACAGTAGGTATGGTGTCTTGGGATGCAACTCAGTATTATTCTTCCTCCAAACACGACGAGTTGAGTTTATACCAAAATGGATACATGGATGATACAGCAGAGGATTGGGAGAATGTCATGTGGTCAGATAAAACCAAAATAGAACTTTTTGGTATTAACTCAACTCGTCGTGTTTGGAGGAAGAAGAATACTGAGTTGCATCCCAAGAACACTATATCTACTGTGAAGCATGGGGGTGGAAACATCATGCTTTGGGGCTGTTTGTCTGTTAAGGGGACAGGAGGATTGATCCGTGTTAAGGAAAGAATAAATAGGGCCATGTATCCTGAGATTTTGAGCTAAAACCTCCTTCCATCAGTGAGAGCTTTGAATGTTTGACCAAATACTTATTTTCCACCATAATTTACAAATACATTCTTTAAAATTCCTACAATGTGAATTCCTGGATTTTTTTTTCACATTTTGTCTCTCACAGTTGAAGTGTACCTATGATGAAAATTACAGACCTCTGTCATTATTTTAAGTGGGAGAACTTGCACAATCGGTGGCTCACTAAATACTTTTTTGCCCCACTGTAAAGCCAAATGATAGTTTTGAAAATAAACATGCAGTAGATACAGTGGCGGGCCGTGCGTTTCCCACCTAGGCCTTCAGTGATGTCCGACTTCAATGACTACTTCTCAAAATACCATCATTTATGTCACCACATGACCATTGCTGGAGAAATATTATACAAGAACACATTTACGTTCTACTGGGCATTGTACAAAATGGGTTATTTTCTGGCGCATTTAAAAATCAACGAAACCCGCATTAGCAATTAAAACACATCTTATGTGGTACTGTCAAAAAATTAAATTGAAGAAAACACATTAAACATGAAAACATTAAGAAATAAAGTATCTGAACTCACATTTAATCACCAGGACAGTTGAGCTGCTTCTGGGGTTAGCTGACATCGTCTCACGATGTAGTTTCTCTTTAAATATCCTTCTTGAAAATGAATGAAAAAATGAAACCCATCCAGCATGTCTACATTCAACTGCATGCTCTTCACTACTGTGGTATGCTGAATAATGGAGTTCTTATATTACCTAGCTAACATCACAATATATATCTGCCTTAAGCCAGCTAAAAGGCCTTACTGACAACAACTCGTGATCTGATTGGCTATCGCAACTGTCTGGTCAAATGTTTGTGTCCGTTCACTTACAATGTACTGATGCCCGCATTGTTGATTCTGAAGGCCCTGGCATATTTGGTACAGCATTGCTGAATTCTGATTGGATACAAACTCTATAACCTAAAAACAACAGCGCTGGAAGGAGCATTATATGATATGAAGAGAATATGAATACTTTGAAATATTTAGGGAAAGTTAATAAAAAAAAAATTTATCTTTAATTATGATCATGATTTCTGGTTATGTTAAGCCAGCAGAGAAGGCCTTGCTGACCCTGACGGCATCAATGTCATACTACCCTCTGTATCAATACTAACAACGCTTGTATAGTGTTGATTAAATTATTATGACAACACAATGTGAAAAACTACAAAACATGTGCGCGTATTATGGAAGATAACTGAGAGCCAGCTTCAGTTATCATTACATTGTCTCTGTTAAGCCCACAATCATTTATTTGTGTTTTACAATGTGTTTTATCCAAATTAGTTGAAATGGCTGTTTAATGAAAGTAACTGTTATGACTGGTCCTGGTGAGCTCATGCAATTATAAAAGATTTTGTTATTGCTGTATATAAACATGTCACTCCACTAAAAGGCAGAAAAATGTCTACATGTGTTTAGTAATAGGACACTGGGGCACCTGAGAAGCCGTGCATGTAGAAAAAGTCTTGTGAAACATTGATGAGCCGCATAGCATTTCTCATTGAGGCAGCATCACAAGGCACAAGCAGATAGCTATGGGGACTGTCAAAGAAACTCTCAAGTGTCCAGCATGCCAAGATGTCCTCACAGACCCTGTACAGCTGCCGTGCAGACATAACTTCTGTCAGACTTGCATCCAGACTGTTTGTGAGAAGGGTCCTCTCTTCTGTCCAGAGTGTCAGATCCTGCTCCCATCCAACTTCACGCTGGAGATCAACGCAAGCCTTCAAAGCAAATTGAAGGACTTTGTTATCCAATCGTCAAAAAAAACATCTTCGACCGTCGTCCACTGCGACCACTGCATAGAGACACCAACGGAAGCCATTAGGACCTGCCTGACCTGTGACGCCTCGCTTTGCCAGGCCCACGCTTTGCTGCACCAGCAGCGATCTGCACTGAGGGATCACACAGTGGTGGAGGTGACCCAGGATTTATTGTCTTTAAAATGCAAGGAGCACCGTGACGAGCTCAAACTCTTTTGCTTGGAGGAAAAAGTCCCTGTTTGCTGTTTGTGCGTCCTTGTTGGCGCGCACAAGAACCACAAAGCTGTCCAGCTGCATGACGCCTGCACAGACTTAAAGGTGTGTTTTTGCCATGTCTGGATTATGTTTTATTAATTTGTACGTCTGTCTTTAGAGCATGTTGGAAACAACTGTTAGTGAATTGCTGCAAATGAGATGTGAAGCAGAAAACGCCATCAAAGACTTGGAGTTCATGTACACACAAACAGTGGTATACAGTCACTATGTTTTATTCATAGGTTTGCATTGCAATAAGATGTTTTTTTCCCATTCCTAGATGTCTGCAGCAGATTTCAGAGAGAGACTCACAGACAAGTACAACAGGATCCGGGTTGTGTTGGATGGCGACGAGCGGCTAATGATGCAGATCATAGATGCAGAGGAGAATTGTACCACTGAGTGGCTGGAAGCTCAGAGAGCAACGATGGAGGCTCATATCAACGAGATAGACAAGCTCAGAGTTTCCAGCAAGTTACTCCTTGAAGAAAGACATGATTTGAGATTCATACAAGTAGGTTATTCAGTGTGATATTTTTTTGTTTTACCAATAAGTAGTTTTTAAACTTCATACAATGAATTGGTATTGGGTTCTATGATGAATTAGACTTAGACTTGCTTTATTATCATTCAAATTTGAATGACAGTACAGCGTATTGTACGTACAGATAAGAACACAATTTCGTTGCTAGAACCAATTAATAGAAAGAGTCTGGAATGAGCTTCAAGTGCTCTATTCTCCCATGTGCTTGAGTAAAAAAAAGCTGTGCAGATTCTGGCCGTGCAGCATTCTCCCTCTTGATTAAAACTATCAGTCCAAGATGCGAAGTTTGGGTGGAGTCACTTTAAAATTTGGCCAATCCCAGTCAAATCTGGCCTTCTTTGTATTCTCCCATCGACCTAAGTACTTTTTCTCCTACACATTTAATAATAAGTCCAGCACCCCCGGAAAGTGAATCATTATATTGAACTTGAAGTTTGGATAAAGTGTGTACACCACACATAATAAAATGATAAAAGAAACTTCTAGAAAATAATCAAATCTATTCCGGTCGCTTCAACCAAGACACCAGGAAACATCCATTGAGATGAGCATAAAAGCAATATAATGCCTCTATAAAAAATCAAAATGCAAATCATTTATCTGCTGTGTCTTTGTGAAAGTGGATAGTGTGACCACAGCGTAAAATACAAGGTGGCCGTGCATATGCAGTTTGGACATCCTGGGGCATCGACCCGATTTTCCGGACTGTAAACCTTAGCAGAATTTAGAAGAAAAACTGTTGCTTTATATATTAGCTGCACAAGACAATAAGCAGCAGATATATACCCTCACGTTGTTAAATTACATATTTACATAGAGAGATTTTGTGGATGTTTATTTATATATTTTAATTGTTTCCACATGGTGCCTGTATTTCGGCAGTAAAAAGATGATAGAACAAAACAGAAAAGTCATCCTTTGTGAGATTAATAACATTTCCCCTTTTTTAATAAGGTTCTAGATGTTTATTTGGATTCTTCTTCTATGTACTTTGTAAAAACTTTTGGGTTCAAACAGTTTCTTGAAGTGGATCATTTTAGTACATTGTTTGATTTCTTTGTTTAATCCATCTCATAATTCAGCAATTAAAAAAAAAAATCCATAGAGTAGCTGCACCTTTGTATAAACCGCATTGTTTAAAACTAGGCAAAATCTAGCAGCTTAAAGTCCTGAAAATACAGTACCTTTCAATTGTACTTATTTATTTTGCAAACAATGTTTAAATGTATGTATTATCATTATTTATTCATTTTAGTTTTTTTTACTAATGTTATAATTTCTATCCCCAGGACATTTAATAAATACAACAATTTTGGCTGGATCATTAAACTTGGTGACTGTTTAACAGTAATAGCATGTATCAGATGCAATAAAAAAGGATGAGGAGGAGATCAACAATCACTTTGTTGATCACATATGATCAAACAGAATGTAGCACACACACACACACACACGCACGCATGAACGCACGCACGCACGCACACACACACTCACACACACACACACACACACACACACACACACACACACACACAATGTTGTCCATGCAAGCCCCGCTGACACCTCGCAGATCTACGAACGTATTTTACTAAACAAAACGCCACAAATAACATGAGGGTGGTTATAATAACAAGTGAGACTTCTTTGTGTCATCTACAGATTATTATTCACATCGGGTCAGGAAGAAGACGCCGTTGTAGCGTGCACACACACACTACATTATCATGATGACATGAAGTACACATAAAAATAACTGTTTGGATTCATAAATTGTTATATTTTTCATGGATTTTAATTACATTCACAAAAGAAAAATGTGTAACTTCAAATATGTAAAAAAAAAATTAAATAAGCACAGCCATGAAAATAGGTATAACATTTATGTATATCTATAAATATATATATAAATGTATAACATTTACAGTATCTGTCTTTACAGCAAATCACTGAACAGAATCGTTGGTGAGTATAAGTTTCTTATTCATATTTACATAACAGGTGTGATTTGCCACAATATGTTATTGTTTAATCGTAGTGAACCCCCAAAGTTAGCTCCCGTTCAGCAAATAGATAAAGAGCTGTGTGAACCTGACAAGCTGCGAACAATCGAGAAGCTGGTGGATGACCTGTCTGTGGCTCTGTCTCAGCACTTTCCCCGAATGTGGTCCTGTAAGTACAATCCTCTTATTCAGTAGAATCCAAAACAATCATTCTGTCAGTTCACTTTCAAGGTGTTTCTCTTGAATCGGTGGCTTTAGCACCCCCATGGAAACGTATTATGCTTGATGCAAATACATTGTATAACTCAGTGACGTGCAATGAACTAAACACCAGGTGAGTCATATATACTTTTTTTTCTTCTTTTTTTTTAACTTAAATTCATATGTGCTGCTCTAGTCATTGTTGATTAAGGTTGCACATTAGAGTTACAGGGGAAAAAAGGGAGTTATTCGCTTTCATAAAAACATTATCATAATGATATTATGATATGACAAATGGGTCCAAAAAGTATTTGATAAAGTTGTTATTAAATACTTTTTGGTCCTGTTTGCTTTTAACAAAATAAATCAAGTATTGTGAGTGTATTTTACCTTTCTGTATTTGTATCTGAAGCAGCAATAGCTATCCTCCATGAAAACATACTTTGTTTGATCGCATTCATTTTGTCTTAAAGTCTAGTTTCGAGAAGTATTTAATCTTGGATACAGTATATATTCCTCCACACTGGCAGAAACATTCATTTAATTCAATGTCATTCCAATAAATTAAACAATATTTTGCATCTGACAAAAAACACTCACAAACGCTGGCTTACTCTAATAAAAAGGCCATGTTTGTTATAAAAACAGTAAAAAAAACAAAGAAAATAAAAAAAATGCTGGCTTCCCCTGGAGAGACCTGTGTCTGCTAGCTTGAGCTTCTCCCAGTGTGTTGAGTCAGAGTACTGCTGAGGCATTGAACTGCAAGTTGACAATGTATCCCCTACCTTGAGGCAGAGGTACTTGCTGCCTCAAGACCTTCCTTTTCCACATGGCAACAAGCATGCGCCCCCTCGCACGCACACGCCCAATACACACTGTGTGTAGATGTGGAGGCACGGCTTGTGTCTGCCTCACTTCTCATCTGCTGCATTGTTTTGATCAGGAAACATGGAATTTCCGCGATTTTGACCATGAAAGTTATCAAAATATACAGGAACCACACCAAAATCACATAGAAAGCATAAACCAAAAGAAAAATATTAAAACTGATTTTATTTTATTACTTCGTTTTGGAACATCTCATGGTTAAGCCACCTGGTGGCAGGTGAGGCACTGCCTCACTTGCCTCCCCGGACAGCACGTCACTGGTATATCTAGGCAAAGGGAGACTTTTCTTTCTTAATCCTGTGTATGCATCGCGATTAGTTCTTCATATAAACGGAACGATATGGACATTTTATCAGTCGAAATAGGAGAGCAGATATCGTACAGTAAACTATTGTTTTATTATGTTTGTAGTTCTTGTTTAGCACATACATAGCAATACTGCTACATGATTCTTAGGGTTACACATTAGCTACATTTGTTTAGTAGAGCTCCTAAAACTTGTAGCTTATCGTCCTTATATTCAGGATCAAAAATGTAAGTTTCTTGATCATAATTCTTCCCAAATTAATTGTTGGCTCTCACAAAGTCTGCATGATTTTTATTGTTGTTGGTGATGAAGGGATCTGTGGTTCCTACCTCTACGTCACGCAATGATGTGTCTGGCGAGCTCGTTATCTCTCAAAATGGCTTGGGAGTCTCCAGGAGATTGATACTATTTTGATCATATCTATTTACTCGCAAACTTTGTAAGTCGCTGGGTGTCATACAGCAGATATAAATGATAGCTTTAATATAGAGGCAACTTGTTTTTCCTCTCCACTGGTACTTTAAATCATCATCTTACCTTCACACTGCTTCCTTTGTGCAACTATCATGTTATCCTGCAGCAAGTTGAGGGAGTTTCACAAGGCAAGCACATAGCTGTCGTAAGTTTCTGATAACCTTATCCGTCTCTTTATTGATGACTTCACAAGTCTCGTCTGAGCATAGTGCTAGCCTGATTTGATCAAATAGATTTGATCAGCTAAGACCATGACAAGCAGTCTACTGAAGCACATCATTGGTTTGCCTTGTTTTCATTCCCTGTTTCCCACTTAAATGTTAAACAACAAGATATTGTACGTAAAACTAAAAGTTAGCCAAAGGTCTTCGCATGCGTGTAGTCATTAATCAAATTCAGGTCAACCTAAGTTCATCTCATATGTAATTGCAAGCATACTATCTTCTTTATAATGCATGAATATTTATTACTGCAATGAGGTGACGACTTGTCCAGGGTGTACCTCACCTTCCGCCCAACTGTAGCTGAGATAGGCTCCAGTGCCCCCTGCGACCCCGAAAGGAATACGCGGTAGTAAATGGATGGATGGATGGAATATTTATTAAGAAAGCTTAAAAATCAGTCTAAATCATAACTAGACTTAGTCTCAGACTTAGACTTCCTTTTATAGTCATTCAAAATTGAACTTTACAGTACAGATAAGAACAGAATTTTGTTGCATTAGCTCATTGTAGTGCAGGAAAAAAGACCAATGAGATGCAGATATAAATAAATAGATTACTGTCCAGATAAATATATTCCACTTTTGCATATGCATCCATGTTTATGGATGTATATTATATTGTCTTTATATTCCAGCAAGTTAATCTGTTTTTTGGGGGGAATTGAGGGGATTAATATGATGCGTTCAAGACTCTTATGGCCTGAGGGAAAAAGCTGTTACAGAGCCTGGAGGTTCTGCTACAAAGGCTGTGGAACCTCTTTCTAGAAGTCCAGCAGTGAAAACAGTCCTTTTTGGGGGTGGGAGTAGTCTCTACAGATTTTCTGAGCCTTGGTCAGGCAGCGACTTTTTGCGATTTCCCAGATAGGAGGAAGAGGAGTCCTGAAGATCTTTTCCGCCGTCCTCACCACTCTCTGCAGAGACTTCCAGTCTGAGGCACTGCAGGCTCCAGTCCAGACAGAGATCAGTTGGTCAGTAGGCTCTCTATAGGAGTGGTTCTCAACCTTTTTTCAGTGATGTACCCCCTGTGAAAATGTTTTTAATTCAAGTACCCCCTAATCAGAGTAAAACATTTTTGGTTGAAAAATAAAGATAAAGAAGTAAAATGCAGGACTATGTCATCAGTTTCTGATGTATTTAAATGTACAACAGTGCAAACTATTGCTCATTTGTTGTGGTCTTTCTTGAACTATTTGGAAAAAAAGATATGAAAATAACCTAAAACTTGTTGAAAAATAAACAAGTGATTCAATTATAAAAAATAAAGATTTCTACACATAGAAGTAATCATCAACTTAAAGTGCCCTCTTTGGGGATTGTAATAGAGATCCATCTGGATTCATGAACTTAATTCTAAACATTTCTTCACAAAAAAAGAAATCTTTAACATCAATATTTATGGAACATGTCCACAAAAAATCTAGTTGTCAACACTGGATATTGCAGTGTTGCATTTATTATCACAGTTTATGAACTTACATTTATATTTTGTTGAAGTATTATTCAATAAATATATTTATAAAGGATTTTTGAGTTGTTGCTATTTGTAGAATATTTTTAAAAAATCTCACTTACCCCTTGGCATACCTTCAAGTACCCCCAGGGGTACACGTACCCCCATTTGAGAAACACTGCTCTATAGTGCCTCTGTAGAATGTGGTGTGAATGGGGGGAGGGAACTGTGCTCTTTTCACCTGACGCAAAAAGTGCATGCGCTGCTGAGCTCTTTGGTGTGTAGGGACCAGGTCATATTGTCAGTTATCTGCACCCCCAAGAACTTGGTGCTGCTTGCCATCTCCACTGCTGTGCCATTGATGAAGAGTGGAGTGTGGCTGGGCTGGTGCCTCCTGATGTCGACAATGATCTCTAACTGAGACTTAAGACTTTTGAGACAGTTTTGCACAAATAATTGGTTGAACTCCAAATTGTGTAACTTTTGGGTGATTTGACAGTTTTTGTAATGACACAAAATCAATCTCTGATCTTCATTTCTACTTGCAGATTTTTGTTGCCCCGTTCTAGACCTGAAAACAGCCCATCCAAAACTGGAGATTTCCCATGATGGGAGAGAAGTGTGCTGGAGGGTGCAACCTGAAACTGACGCTCCAACCACTCCGCCATATGATTCACAATACAGCGTCCTGGCTAAAAAGAGCTTCACTACTGGCCAACACTACTGGGAGGTCATTGTGCAAGAGAAACCCTATTGGCTGATAGGTGTCACAACTGGGCCAGTCAATGAAGACCATGGTCCAAGTTCAAAGCCTCCTGTTGTGGGTGTGAACAACACTTCTTGGTGCATATACCATGGAGAGGGACAATATCTGGCATGCCATGATACCCAGGAGAAACAGCTGAAAGTTGGCAGGAAAGTCAAAAAGTTGGGAATTCTTGTGAATATCCAGAAGGGGGAGCTGTCGTTCTACAATGCAGACAGCATGACCCTGCTACACTCTTTCTGTGTGGAGTGCAAAGAGCCTCTTTTTCCTATGTTTAACCCATGCATTGATGTCAATGGATTAAACCGGCAACCATTTACTATGTTCTGGATTAAGGACCCATGGGATTGGGGTGTTAGCATAGATAGAGGTGAAGTGTGACAGGAAAAGTTTAAATGTATCATCCATCCATCCATCCATTTTCTACCACTTATTCCCTTTCGGGGTGGCGGGGGCGCTGACGCCTATCTCAGCTACAATCGGGCGGAAGGTATCATCAATATGAAAATGTTGTCGAAACACAAATTAAGATATATTTCCTTTTGTAAATATAAATAATGTGGCATATCAACTCATGAATGTTTTGAGATAAGAAGCGGCATAGCTCGGTTGGTAGAGTGGCCGTGCCAACAACTTGAGGGTTGCCGGTTCGATTCCCGCTTCTGCCATCCTAGTCATTGCCGTTGTGCCCTTGGACAAGCCACTTTACCCACCTGCTCCCAGTGCCACCCACACTGGTTTAAATGTATCTTAGATATTGGGTTTCACTATGTAAAGCGCTTTGAGTCTCGAGAGAAAAGCGCTATGTAAATGTAATGCACTTCACTTCAGCTGTGTCTCTGCTAATTGCTATGCTTTATATTGCAGGCAAAAAATGTAGTTACAAGTATCCTCGCCATTAGTTGGCATAGCAAATATCAGTGAACTTGCCCAAAACATCTGGTCTTATTCGGGAGCATTACCTTACAGCTAGAGAAAGACATAACTTGGTTTTTCCCAGCATTGAAAATAATAAAGTGAGTGAGAAGGACAGTCCTGGGAAGAAGAAGTGGATAATAAAAAATGAAAAAATCATCAATAACATGACAGAATATGTAGCCACTAACTGATGGTCTGCACCATAATGAAGCAAAATTTGTCTAACGCCAGCCAAGAATGTTAAAATGATATCCAAACAGGGAACGATAAAAATGTCAATATGGAGAAGCTGCTGATGGTGTGTTTGACGAAAAAAGCATGGATACAATGTAGAAGTTCTCCCTCCAAGATAAATGATGCACATTGTGATTACATTACTTCATAAAAGTACAGTAGTTCTTAGTAGAATATTTTATCATATTGTTATTGAGAAAATATTATCTAAAAGTCTTTTTTTAAAGGCACGGTGCATGTGAAAATTGTGTGTTTTGGGCGGGACAGCACCAATTGAATATGTTAGTTTGAGATACCGATGTTTTGAATTACAGCTTGGTTAGGCTCCAGGACCCTCCCCAACCAGGGGAGGGACAAGTGGTAGAAAATCGATGGACGGATGGATGTTTTGAACTTGGAGCACCATCACTGAACCATTTTTTTCTCTCATACATGATAAAAAAGAATAGCAAGTTGCATTATGTTTATCTTGATTCATCATGACTGTTTTGATTTTGTATTATCTTTTGCTGTATTGCTGTCATGTGTTTCACTAACTTTGCCGCTGTTCCTCCAGATTTGTGCTGTATTTGTAATTAGGAGGGTTAATTTACCAGCACCATCTGTCAGGCGATGCTGATTCATTGTGTTATTTTTTGGCATATCCTGTATGCTTCACCTTCTGCATGCTACAGTGTTTTGCTATCATTCCTAATTCCTGCATTAGTATTGTAGCTTTTGCCTGCTGTTCCCATTTCACCTGCATTCTCTGCATCCTGGGGTCAAGCCAACAATCGGAATGCGCCACTCTGATGTTATTGGATGTTCATTTCAGGTTTTATGTCCTAATGGATTCTAGATTCAATTCACTTATGTACGTGTGAACATTGCAAACATGGATAATTTCTGGTCAAAACCAAGATTGTGGGATATCTTTGTGTACAAGCCACTCCATAAGCAATTAAACACATTACATCACAAGCAAATATACAGACAATTTCAGTTGTTGTCCTTTAAAATGACCTATTGGATTGAAATAATTATACTTACAGGAAAAACAAAACACAAAATTCCAAATCAATAGTTGGGTTTGTAGTGTATCATTATCATTAGTGTTATTATCTAAATAGTAATAAAAATAATATTAATGATAATAATAATAATCATTATTATTAGTAGAAAATGGATGGATCATTATTATTCACCCAGAGTGCTATTTTACTCTTGTAGGCGGCTGTTTATCAAGGTTTGGCTTGAGTCTTTGACTTGATCCAATCCAGGAAGTTAGTGACCCGAGCATACACCCCCGGTTTATTCTTCTTGCCACACTGATCTCCCCAGCTAACCAAGCCGTAGACAACGTGGACGTTGTTCTGCTCACAAGTGAGCGGTCCTCCAGAGTCACCCTGCAACAAGATTAAAAAGGTCAAATCAGATCTTCACTGTATGAGTAATATGTAACTTGGACCTCACTCACCTGGCATGAATCTACCCCTCCTTGTAGGTGGCCAGCGCAGAACATGCCGTTATCCAAAACATTGCCATAAATCTTGCTTTCAGAGCATTTATCCTGGTTGATCAGCAGAACGTTGGCTTGCAGCAAATGGTTGGAACCGTAGTCGGCTGCACATAGGAATAGCGATGTGAATTACAGTAGTAAAGTAAGGTTATTTCAATGGAAACAAATAAATTATCCTGTGGAAACTCTATTTGAAGAACTTACATTCCTCAGTTGCACCCCAACCAGATATGGTACATTCCATCCCGTCATCTAGTGGGCCGTCAGGCAAGCAGGCAGTCTTTACGAACTGGGTCTCATTGGCACAAACACCATCAGTACCTTCCAGTCTTAGCAAAGCTATATAAGTGGATAATATAATGAATATTCTTAGATACACATAATCATGTCTAATTATTTTTTTATTATGCTGACAGTTTTGGCTGATCTTTGGACTCATAAAAATAGTACATACTGTATACCACAGTGAAAGGCCAAGTTATAATGCCTTTTTAACTGTTGCCTGGTTATCTAATGCAGCTGTAGCGGGAAATGAAGAAAGACTATGGGTGATCGGCTAGAGGTTTGCATGTAATATAACATGTGCAAACTTGATTGTGCACGCAAATCTGATCTACTAGTTTTGTGCTATTTTGCTCTGATATGAGCATAATAGAGAGTGCAATCCATTCAGTGTATCTGTTAATAGTTCAAGTTAAAAAGTTAAAGTACCAACGACAGTCACACACACACTGCCTTTTGATCCATCATGAGGGGAGCAGTGGGCAGCAGTGGTGGCTGTGCCTGTGAATCATTTTTATTGATTCAACCCCCAATTCCAACCTTTGATGCTGAGTGCCAAGCAGGGAGGTAATGGGTCCCAGTTTTATAGTCTTTGGTATGACTCGGTCGGGGTTTGAACTCACAACCTACCGATCTCAGGGCGGGCACTCTAACCACTAGGCCACTGAGTAAGCTATGATGTCATGATGTATATGCAAAATATGCAGTATGCTGATTATCAGAAGTCCCATAATACTGGGGAGAAATGATGCATATATGGTCATAAAGTGCTTGCAATATGATTTATCAAGACTAAAACTGTTCTGCGGCCGTTTTGCATTTACATTGTATTTAGTACATTTGAAATATTTGTGCAAATTGGCACGGTTACACACAAAATGACTGTGAAGGGGAGGATATAATGCATTTTTTAAATTTTGAAAGTAATTCATTTCTTTTTTTTTAACTGAACCATTCTAAAGAATAACAACAACTTCCAGCCTAATGTTGAACATTTCAAATAATTACAAATTCTATATTCAAACTTTTGAAATAAATAGAAATGTACATATGCACACAGTCAGTGTATAGCATGTTTTGGTCATTGATTTATTTTTTCATGAGGGGGATTCATTTACTTTTAAAATACAATTTTTATTTTATTTTATACTGTCAAAGAGCAATAACCACAGTACGTCATTATATCATTCTGTGTTTATGTATAAAAACCCACTGATCTGTGATCCCCTGGTCTTTCTGACACAAAATACAACCAAACACAGTTTTTTTTCCCTACAGGCAAAATTCAGTTTCAATTAATGAAAAAACCCCCAACATGTTTTTGATCATTTATTGTCTGCTGACTGGTAATTTTAATTTTTGTCATATAACATATCACATAGGAATCCAACTGTTTTTCATCTAGTACAGTGGTTCTTAACCTGGGTTCGATCGAACCCTAGGGGTTTGGTGAGTCGGGCTCAGGGGTTCGGCGGAGATCAAGACATACCCGACTCATCGTGTAAATAAAAACTTCTCCCTATCGGCATATTACGGATACGGCAAGAGCAGAAGTCACACTGATTTGCAGGTGTGTAATTTGTTGTGAGTTCATGCACTGTGTTGGTTTTGTTCTTTGAACAAGGTGATGTTCATGCACGGTTCATTTTGTGCACCAGTAAAAAAACATGGTAACACTTTAGTATGGGGGACATATTCACCATTAATTAGTTGGTTATCAACATGCAAATTATTAACATATTGGCTCTATTAAGTACTTATTAATGCCTTATTCGGCATGGCCTTATTATAACCCTGACCCTAACCAAATAACTCTAAATTAAGTCTTTGCTACTTAGAATATGTTCCCCTAGTGTCCGAAAAACTCTAACTTAAGTCTTTGTTACTTAGAATATGTTCCCCATATTAAAGTGTTACCAAACACATATAACTCTGTCTTGAATTTGAAAAAAAACATTTTATTTTTTATTAAAGAAGGGTTTGGTGAATTCACATATGAAACTGGTGGGGTTCGGTACCTCCAACAAGGTAAAGAACCACTGATCTAGTATATAATTGCTTTTCTACATGAAAAATATTAACGCTTTATGTCAACACTTTAACACTTATTTTTCAATTAAAAATTCTGTATTTTTTTTTTTTTTGTTGCTTTTCTATAATCAAAATGAAATTTAAATAAACCTATCATATTTTCTTTTTCAATTCCCTTTTATAAAACAACAATTCAATGACCAAAAGATACATTGACCCACACACACCGTTTGCTATGTCGCTGTGCCACTTACAGCTAATTTTGAACTGGTCTGAATTAAATTTACGCTAAAACAAAAAAAGATCTAGAATTGTCCACCAATATTTAGATTTAATTAAAAATGTTTTGATGTTCAATTCTACAAAATCACTCACCTATGTCATTGTGAACTGATGTTGAAGTCTCCCTGTAGTTCTCATGCACAATAGCCTCTTCAACGTTAATGATCTGTTCAGTGGGCTCGTCAGCATCCAGAGACAGTCCCCCCATAACCACCTGAATGTCATTTCTTGGTTCGCTGTTCAAACACATGAAAGGTAACACCACAAGTTGAAGATATTTGCACGTTTTTGTATCTATTCAGATTGTTCTTACATGCAATGTCCAGCTGTGAGTACCCAGCAGCTTTCAATAAGAACGCCTCCACAGATGTGCTTGTGTGACTGGGCAGAGCCCTCTGGTCTGATTTGGAGGGACACCTGCCAAGGTGTGGCCCCCGGTGGCACCTTCAATCCTCCAAAGATCCGTGTAGAGACTTTCTTTGGCTGAGGCTTCCCACAGGAGCTGAATTGTCGTGGCGAAAGTGTGGCAGTAGGTACAACTACACTAGCTTGGGGAGCCTGGGTGGGTTTTTGGTTTGGGTCAGCTGTTGGCGGCTGGGGATTTTGAGTAGGCTGAGGGGGAGCTGAAGGCGCAGGGGTGGCAGGGGGGGCTGAAGGCGCAGGGGTGGCAGGGGAGGCTGAAGGGGAAATGTCTAAGTGCCACCACAAAGACATACATATATGAGACATTACATTTGTTTATGTGTGTTTGAAAGACAAAGAGTTGACTTACCATCAGAGCACTCATTGACATCACAGTAGTTCCACAGCAGCTTATTGCCTCTTCTGAAGAAACACCACGGCATCAAGTCTCCATCTGGATTTCTAAAGGCAAAAAAAAAATCTCACATTAGGGGTCAAATTAGGGCCTTGGCAAAATCTTATTTTTTAACTCCAGCCCTTGCATAAATGTTCAAGTTTCTTTACCTGAGCTTTGTGAAACATTTGAAATACTTTTAGAATAAAACTTGAATTTAATTTGAGGCATGTTTTGAACTAAAACAAATTGATGGCAAATAAATAACATATTTTCCGGACTAGAATAAGCAAATCCCTTTTTCCTACGCTTTGAATCCTGCGACTTGAAAAACGGTGCGACTAAAATATGGATTTTTCTTCACTGACGGTCATAATATTTTGTGTTAAACAAATAGTTTTCATAAAGCTCCAACAGAGACACTGAAAAGGTGTGATATTATTTGTACTACGGCACCATCTTTTGGACCGGTTGGCTCACTGCACTTGCTGCAGGTTGAATGTCTACAGCAGGCCAATTCAACTGGCGGCTTGCGGGCCACATCCGGCCCACCAAAGCTTTTTTCATTTGGCCCTCCGAACATCATACCACCCCACATGGGACAACAGCAAGGCATATGTGTCACGATGAACCCTAATAACAAAATAAAAAATAAGTTGCAAAAATTTACTTTTAATAATGACTAAATAACAAAGTACGAATTGATTAAGTCATTGTTATTTGTTGGACCTTTTCAGCAACGTAAACAGTGTTTTAGACAAGCGGCAACAAGGGTAGACATACACACATGTGAGCTACATTATGAAACTTGGTCAAAAGATATTTATTTTCCTTTTGTTTTAAAATGACTGAAATCGTGATGTATTTTGTATTCATGGTCGTGTTGTTTTTTGTTTAAGAGTAACGCTGGGCGATCAGAGTTCGCTTAATACATGTAGCGCTAAATATGACCAGTAGAGGGCAACGCTACACCCTAGGTTTAATTGTGATGAGTCATTTACTGTTACATTATGTGCAATGTTTGATGTACTGTAGATGTTGTTTAATTTCTGTAAGCGTAAACATATGTAGTTGTGTGAATGTATTGAGACTATACCTATGTAAAATACACAATAGACATTATTTAGGTAAAAGACACAATGGACGTTATACTTTAGTAATGTTTATTTTAACCTTATATTTTCAGACTTACTATGTAAATGAATAAATACGTTTAAATTAATCCAATTCAGGAAGGAACATCGATCCACAATAAACCTTCTGGAGCTTCTGTTTCTTCGTACCGGCAACTAGCTGCACACGCTGGAATTGAGTAGCAAGAGAAGAATAATACATTTTTTGATAGTGCAGTGTCAAAGCTCAAGTGTTTACTTTGTAATTAAAGGCCTACTGAAACCCACTACTACTCACCACGCAGTCTGATAGTTTATTAATCAATGACGAAATATTAACATTGCAACACAAGCTGGGCATCACGGTGGAAGAGGGGTTAGTGCGTCTGCCTCACAATACGAAGGTCCTGCAGTCCTGGGTTCAAATCCAGGCTCGGGATATTTCTGTGTGAAGTTTGCATGTTCTCCCCGTGAATGCGTGGGTTCCCTCCGGGTACTCCGGCTTCCTCCCACCTCCAAAGACATGCACCTGGGGATCGGTTGATTGGCAACACTAAATTGGCCCTAGTGTGTGAATGTTGTGTGTTTTTCTGTGTTGGCCCTGCGATGACGTGGCGACTTGTCCAGGGTGTACCCCGCCTTCCACCCGATTGTAGCTGAGATAGGTGCCAGCGCCCCCCGCAACCCCAAATGGGAATAAGCGGTAGAAAATGGATGGATGGGCAACACATGCCAATACGGCCTTTTTAGTTTACTAAATTGCAATTTTAAATTTCCCGGGAGTTTCTTCTTTTAAACGTCGCGTAATGATGACGTGTACACGTGACGTCACAGGCTGTTAGGAAATATTAGCGCTGCGCACACACACAGCTAAAAGTCGTCTGCTTTAACGGCGTAGTTACACAGTATTTTGGACATCTGTCTTGCTGAATCTTTTGCAATTTGTTCAATTAATATTGGAGAAGTCAAAGTAGAAAGATGGAGTTGGTAAGCTTTAACCTTTAGCCATACAAACACATGGTGATTCCTTATTTGAAATTCCCGGAGGTGAAACTTTACTATGGATCACAGTGGTCAAGCGAACATGGATCCCGACCGAAAGTCAACCAGCAGGTTTCGGTGAGAAAATTGTGGTAAAAAGTTGCTTCTTACCGGAGATCAGCTGAGCTTGTGCCGCCCATAAAGCTGCCGTCGACTTCCCTGAGACACTGCGCGTCAAGACACCCGGGGACACACACCACCGACTAACAGGTACTGTTAAACTCACTAAAACACTAGCAACACAATAGAAAGATAAGGGATTTCCCAGAATTATCCTAGTAAATGTCTCTAAAAACATCTGAATCCGTTCAAATGCAATCCCGTTTTTTTATTTTTTCTCGTCCGTCGCTATCAATATCCTCAAACAGAAATCTTTCATCCTCGCTCAAATTAAAGGGGAAATTGTCGTTTTCTCGGTCCGAATAGCTGTTTTTGTTGGAGGCTCCATTAAAAACAATGTAAATATGTGAGGAGCCGTCAAAATGTGACGTCATCGTCTGCAACTTCCGGTAAAGGCAGGGATTTATTGTGGATGTTCTCTACTAAATCCTTTCAGCAAAAATATGGCAATATCGCAAAATGATCAAGTATGGCACATAGAATAGACCTGCTTTGCCCATTTAAATAAGAAAATCTCATTTTAGTAGGCCTTTAAGAAGACTAAGTCTCAAAAGAATATAACCTGCAGAGGCACTTCCTGACAAAACATCCACATTTCAAAGTCCGGCGCCCGAGCCCTTGGACTCTTAAAACTCTGGCTTTCTTCATTATGTAGTTGAATAGCCCTGGTCTACAGTGTTTCCTACTGTTTAGTGCCGTGAACCGGAAGTACAACTGCCGTTTCGTCTGCTAGCCATCCATGCCATACTACTCGTATGGTTTCTTCATTCATCACCCGAGGAACTATTGTAAGTTTTACAATACAACTCTTTTACGCTTCATAATGCGCCACACATTTTCGATGGGAGACAGTTCTGGACTGCAGGCGGCCCAGGAAAGTACCCACACTCTTTTTTTTACAAAGCCACGCTGTTGTAACACTTGTCTTGCTGAAATAAGCAGGGGTGTCCATGATAACGTTGCTTGGATGACAACATATGTTGCTCCAAAACCTGTATGGACCTTTCAGCATCAATGGTGCCTTCACAGATGTGTAAGTTGGGCACTAAAACACCCCCATACCATCACAAATGCTGGCTTTTGAACTTTGCACCTATAACAATCCGAATGGTTATTTTCCTCTTTGTTACAGAGGACACCACGTCCTCTGTTTCCAAACATAATTTGAAATGTGGACTCGTCAGACCACAGAACAGCTTTCCACTTTGCATCAGTCCATCTTAGGTAAGCTCGGGCCCTGTCAAGCCGGCGGCGTTTCAGGATATTGTTGATAAATGGATTTGGCTTTGCATAGTACAGTTTTAACTTGCACTTACATATGTAGCGACCAACTGTAGTTACTGACAGTGATTTTATGAAGTGTTCCTGAGCCTATGTGGTGATATCCTTTACAAACTGATGTCGGTTTTTGATGCAGTACCGCCTGAGGGATCAAAAGTCCGTAATATCATCGCTTAAGTGCAGTGATTTCTCCAGATTCTCTGAACTTTTTGAGGATTTTACGGACCGTAGATGGTAAAATCCCTAAATTCCTTGCAATAGCTCGTTGAGAAATGTTGTTCTAAAACTGTTCGACAATTTGCTTACAAAGTGGTGACCCTCACCCCATCCTTGTTTGTGAATTACTTAGCATTTCATGGAAGCTGGTTTTATACCCAATCATGGCACCCAACTGTTCTCAATTTGCCTGCACACCTGTGGGATGTTCCATATAAGTGTTTGATGAGCATTCCTCAACTTTATCAGTATTTATTGCCACCTTTCCCAACTTCTTTGTCACGTGTTGCTGGCATCAAATTCTAAAGTTAATGATTATTTGCAAAAAAAAAAAAATGTTTATCAGTTTGAACATCAAATATGTTGTCTTTGTAGCATATTCAACTGAATATGGGTTGGAAATGATTTGCAAATTTTTGTATTTCGTTTATATTTACATCTAACACAATTTCCCAACTCGTATGGACACGGGGTTTGTATAATGTATATATAATATGTAAAAATTACATATATGGTATATTTTGTATTGCTACCACGGTACATTTTTAGTCTACTTAATACCTGCATTATCGTTTCTATCCGTTCCCTTTCCATCCTTTGAAACTGAGCTACAGTGTGGAACAATTTCCCTTGTGGATCAATAAAGTTTGACGAAGTCTAAGTCTATAGCAGGGGTTGGGAACCTATGGCTCTCGAGCCAGATGTGGCTCTTTTGATGACTGCATCTGGCTCTCAGATAAATCTTAGCTGACGTTGCTTAACACGATAAGAAATTAATAATTCCACTAGTAATCACAGTGTTAAAAATAACATTGAAAATATAAAACATTCTCGTGCATTTTAATCCATCCATCCGTTTCTATCGCACCTGTTCATGAAGTCGCATTAATGGTCAAAAGTATTTATTTTATTGTTGGTTAGCTTCAGAATAACAAAGTTATTAAAAAGAATAAGAGACTTATTATACTCTAAAAATGTTGGTCTTACTTAAAAATGCATGCATTTAGTTGCTGTAATCAGGGAAAGTCCAAATAAAAGAGGAGGCGTAGAATTCTCTTGTCAGAGCGAGGGACGACACCGTACAAGGGTACAGGTCTGTGAGTTTCTCCTCATTGAGCTAAATTGAATCCTGTCTCTGTTTAATTCCTTGCTTCTTGTCTGTTTAATAGATGTCATCAGTGTTTGAATCTGACAGTTGTATTCGGTGTTAAAAATATTAAATGGCTCTCACGGAAATACATTTTAAAATATTTGGCTTTCATGGCTCTCTCAGCCAAAAAGGTTCCCGACCCCTGGTCTATAGGTTCACCCTCGCTCATGAACCAATTACATTGGGACTGTCTGTGAATGTAGATTGTGATTACAACTTCATACAGTAGGTGGCAGCATGGATCATAACTCTGCTTTTAAACACACTTCATATGCATCTGCTCTGCCAGAGAATAAGAAGATGTTTGCAGGAGGGATTATTGCTGCAAACGTAGCGTATTAGTCATATTTGGCCAGTATTCAGACCCTTCGAGATACCCATTTTTCAAGCAATTGTAGTAGTACCTTAACTAATGAGTTTACTTGGGTCTGAGCCAGAGCGCTTAACTCAAACTCAAATCAACATCTCCCCATCCATCCATCCATCCATTTTCTACCGCTTATTCCCTTTTCAGGGTTACGGGGGGCGCTGGCGCCTATCTCAGCTACAATCGGGCGGAAGGCGGGGTACACCCTGGACAAGTCGCTACCTCCTCGCAGGGCCAACACAGATAGACAGACAACATTCACACTCACATTCACACACTAGGGCCAATTTAGTGTTGCCAGTCAACCTATCCCCAGGTGCATGTCTTTGACATTAATTCAAAGCAATTTAATGAAATATGATAAATATTGTTTAAAAATACAATAGAATATACTACTAACAACTACACTAGTTTTATGAATTAATCTACAGTATTTATCTTGGAGAGTGGACTTTTACGGTATTCCCTTTTTGCTGCTTCTCCGTCAAACACACCATTAGCCGCCTCACCATATGTATATTATTTCATCATCCTGGCGCTTGACTCAATTTGCTTCAATATGGTGCAGACTACCAGCTCAAATTTCTTTGCCAAGTTTGTGACACACCCTGTCTTTTTTAATGATCTATATCCTCAATTCAATAAATTGCATCCACTTTTTCTTCTCAGGACTGTCCTTCACACTCACTTTCTTCTCTTCCACGGTCCCTGCCTAAACGCTATTCCTCTCTCCTGCAGCGTCCATTATAATTACATGCACATGCGTAATGGCCGTCGATGCAAATTAGACTATATGCTCCTTGGAAAAAGTTTTCTTGTATCTGCTCTTCATGGCCATTCTTAACACAGAGATGTCATATCAAGGGGCACGGCGGGACAAATTGCCAAGCAAGACACACTGTTACAATTATAGCGAAATAGCCCACCTGCAGAAGTTATGAGGACCAAGGCCGTCACTGTCCTCAAAGTTGTTGAAAGGATCCGTTCCCTTCTCCAGGATGAAATGGGAGTTCCAATAGAGGCATTCAGCACCACCTACCGTCTCGCTCACATTGCCACGATATGACTCCCCGTCATCAGTATAACAATCATTTGGGCCTTGGAATGATAGCACTCTTGAATTAAGTTCAAATAATGAGTCAAGGATTATATGTAGTACAGTATTTACCAACATGGCAGAACTTTCCTGTGAATCCCGGCGGACACTCGCAGTCAAAGTCGTTACCATCCTTGATGCACGCTCCACCATTCTTACAAGGATTAGGTTCACACAGATTATCTGAGGAAGAAGCAAAACAACTTTATTTCGTAACCTTAGGCATGATTAAAAGCAGGCATTTATTAGTTTTGATCAATTCCTCACATGTTCTGCAATTTGGAGGCTGGAAGGGCTGCTTGCATTTGCACTCATAGAACGGAGGGGTGGAAGTCAGCACACAATCGCCACGGCCACATCTACCTCTCTTGCAAACTTTTCGACCTGAAATGTTAATCCATTTTTATTTTTGCAACGGTTATATGCTGTTTGGAACCAATGCCTACACCCGAATACAGGGCTGTCAAACTCATTTGCTTTGAGGGCCACATTGCAGTTGTGGCTGCTCTTAGAGGGCCACATGTTACATTAAATACATATGTAAAGTATGAATATAAACATATAATAGCTTTGTTACAAAATATGCAAAAGCAACTGTTATTGATTATTACATTTTTTACAGATTGATGGATAATTTGCTTTGAAATCTTAGGTCGGGGGTCAGCAAACCGTGACTCTAGAACAGGGTTCCTAAACTTTTTGACCCAGGGGCCGCACTGGGTTAAAATAATTTGGCCAGGGGCCGGGCTGTATATAAATATATATATATATATATATATATATATATATAAATATATATATATATATATATATATATATATATATATATATATATATATATATATGTATATATATTATATATATATATATATATATATATATATGTATATATATATATATATATATATATATATATATATATATATATATATATATATATATATATCTATATATATATATGTATATATTAGGGCTGGGCAACGATTAAAAATTTTAATCGAAGTTAATCACACTATTTCTCTGATTAATCGTGATTAACTGCATTGTATACGCAAAGCCCAATAATGAATACAAAAGTAGTGTGTAGTGCACCTTGATTGGAATATTCCCCCACATGAACAAAAGCGCCAAAACATTTGTTGTGCAAACGCAATTTAAATCATTCCTTGTTAAACAGTAGCAGTTAAATAGCATATTTTATGAAAATCAACTCAAAAAATGTAAATACAAACATTTAAGCTTATTACTACCACTGCCAGGGTATTTAAGTTATCCTGTTTGTCATGGATAATAAATATAATCTACATACAAATCTCTGAGCCACAATCATAACATCTGAACAGGCAATTTCTGAGGTAACAGCAGAAACATTTTTTTTATCAGGGATCTTATGTTTAAAAAACCTATATTATAGGTAGTGGGCTGTTTTAGGGAATTTTTGATCAAATTATCCGTAGTAGCAATATTAATAATGTCGTGTTTATTCTGCGTAGTGCACTTAAAATAATTATGACCATATCTAGGAATTGATATGATGGGAATTTTCCGATTGTTTGCTTGGTGCTTTGATAAACTGAACGCATCATATACATGGTACTATATTGTGATGTTATGAGCCAGGGAATAAAAGAACTACCCTACCCAGCATGCAACAGGAGTGACGAGCATGCGCGGTAGCCCGGTATAGGTTGTGTCGCCATGACGGCATCTTGTATGTTGTGATATGCACGCTCTTAAAAGCAAACGTTAAGAACTCAGCCAATACGCCTCGTCTGCATTATTCATAAATGAACAGACAACACATATACTCCGCTGCTTCACAGGCCGCTGGATGTAGCCGGCAAAGTATTCCCATGCTAGCTAGCCGGTCTAGCAAGCACGCGTCATTCAGTCCAAAACGGCCCAATCTATCCACATTCAGAATTGTCTGGCAGTCGTAAGTGATCCCGAAGTGACCACGCTGTAAGCCAGCCATGAAATTTGCAGAGTTGTCCGGTATTTTTGCCAAATGTTCCATCTTTACCAAGAGCCCCTCAACGCCGGGCGACGCCATCTTGTTAAAAAAAGGCGTTAACAAAATAAAAGCATGTAAACAACATACGCAAATGTGCGATAAAATAATTGTCGCGTAAATAGATTGATGAGTTAACTCATAATTAACGCACTAATTTGCCCACCCCTAGTATATATACATATATATATATATATTTAAGTAGAGGCAAAAAGGGCATCGACGTGGATCTAGCTTCATACATTGTATGTATTTAGATTTATATATATATTGATAAATATAGATATATAGATAGATATAGATAGATATAGATAGATATGGATAGATAGATATGGATAGATATAGATAGATATATTTGCGATGAGATGGCGACTTGTCCAGGGTGTACCCCGCCTTCCGCCCGATTGTAGCTGAGATAGGCGCCAGCGCCCCCCGCGACCCCAAAAGGGAATAAGCGGTTTAAAATGGATGGATGGATATATATATATATATATATATATACATATATATATATATATATATATACATCCCATCCATTCATCCATCCATTTTCTACCTCTTATTTCCTTTTGGGGTCGCTGTTGCCTATCTCAGCTACAATCGGGCGGAAGGCGGGGTACACCCTGGACAAGTCGCCATCTCATCGCAGGGCCTATATATATATATATATATATATATATATATATATATATATATATATATATATATATATATATATATATATATATATATATATATATATATATATATATATATGTATATATGCCTACCCCCAGACTAAACGACTCTGAATCCAATAAGGAATGTAACTGTCGCAAGAAACCTGATTGCCCTCTCAATGGGGGGTGCTTACAAACATCAGTCGTTTACCAAGCAAAGGTAATACGCAAGGACATTAGCACATCCGACACGTACGTAGGATTAACTGAAGGAGTGTTTAAAGCCAGATGGAGCAATCACAAGGCCACCTTTGGAAACCATACCTTGCGGAATTCTACAGAACTCAGCAAGCACATTTGGAACCTCAAAGACAATAATGTTAAATATTCAATAACCTGGCGAATTCTTGCATCCAGCACACCTTACAACAGTGGTAATAAAAAATGCAACCTATGCTTGAAAGAGAAACTGTTTATTATATATCACCCAGACCAGTCATCCCTCGACAAGCGCAGTGAAATCATTTCAACATGCCGCCACAGACGGAAACACGTCCTAGGTAACACATGAGCCAATCACCACGCCCCTATACCTGTGATGAGGTGGCGACTTGTCCAGGGTGTACCCCACCTTTCGCCCGATTGTAGCTGAGATAGGCACCAGCGCCCCACGCAACCCCAAAGGGAATGAGCGGTAGAACATTTTTACGGCTGTTTAGTAGAGGCAACAAGGACATCAGCGTGGATCTACCTTAGCTTCATACATTATACATATTACATTATATGTATATACATATATATATATATATATATATATATATATATATATATATATATATATATATATATATATATATATATATATATATATATATATATATATATTTATTTATATTAGGGCTGGAAAAAACACATAGGCTATTTCATACCTACAAGCTTGTTTCACGGGTTTCCCTGACCTAACGTATATTCCGCTCTACCCCGGTATTGAGCATTGTATAACGGATAAAGCACAGAAACTTCGGCTATATATAAATTTCGATACATCCATTTACTTTACTTACATTTATTTTCACGTAAAATAACACTCATTTTTAACGTGTGGCGACTTTTTATTTTATTTTGTAGTAGTAGCGACTTCCTCATTTATGGAATCCAGTTAACTTCCTTTGTTTTCACTTTATCGAACTGCGCATACAAGTGACGTCGAGGAATTACAGTCTGATCAAGAACACAATTTACCATTTTGGCCTGCAGTGCAAACGTAGTCAAAGTGGGATTTTTTCCCCAGTCTTCGCTGGTCACATAAATGATGTGGTGGGTCACATAAAATGATTTGGCCTGCCACATAAATTACATGGCAGACCATGTTAAAATTGTGTGGAAGACCATGTTAAAAATGACAAGGTGGGCCATATTATGGCATGCCATGTTAAAATTATGGGATGGGCCACACAAAATAATGTGGCCCGCCAGATTTAGCCCCCAGGCCTTGAGTTGGACACCTGTGCCCGAATACAGTGGTTCTCGACCTTTTTTCAGTGATGTACCCCCTGTGAACAATCTTTTAATTCAAGTACCCCCTAATCAGGGCAAAGCGTTTTTGGTTGAAAAAAAGAGATAAAGAAGTAAAATACAGTACTATGTCATCAGTTTCTGATTTCTTAAATTGTATAACAAATATTGCTCATTTGTAGTGGTCTTTCTTGAACTATTTGAAAAAAAAGATCTATAAATAACTAAAAACTTGTTTGAAAAATAAACAAGTGATTCAATTATAAATACAGACTTCTATACATAGAAGTAATCATAAACTTAATGTGCCCTCTTTGGTGATTGTAATAGAGATCCATCTGGATTCATGAACTTAATTGTAAACATTTCTTCTCAAAAAAATACATTTTTAACATCAATATTTATGGAACACAAAAGATCTAGCTGTCAACACTGAATATTGCATTGTTGTATTTTTTTTCACAGGTTATGAACTTACATTCATATTTTGTTGGAGTATTATTCAATAAATATATTTATAAAGGGTTTTTGAATTGTTGCTATTTTTACAATATTTACAAAAAAATGTCACGTACCCATTGGCATACCTTCAAGAACCCCCAGGGATACGCGTACCCCAATTTTAGAACCACTGCCCTAATAAGACGATTTCTCCAACCTTTCTCGCATCTCCTTCCCCTGTAAGGTCCTGGACAGTCACATTTGAAACCTTTTTTCCCTTTCTCCTCACAGACTCCATTATTTTCACACGGGTTGGGGTTGCATTTGCCTGAGAAAAAGTTGGGGAAAAGAAAACAAAGTAACATCAAGGGATTTAAAAGGCAATGTTGCATATCAAAGGATGACAGAAAGTGTGTATATATGTGTGTGTGTGTGTGTGTGTCATATTTCTTACCTGCTGGTTCTTGGAGATCAAAAAGCCATTCACTGACTTCATCATCCTCATCGTCGTCATCACCAAACTCCTCCAAAAACCCAAAGAAACGGTCTAAAAACACAAATGATGTGATTCAAACAAACGGCCATTATCTGTTATGTGTATTAAAAAAAAGAGATCAATTACCCGCTATTATGTCCTGAAATCGTTCTTTCCTTTTGTCCAGTTTTCCATGTTTAACAGCCCTCATTTCATTGTGCTCATGGTCATGCCCATGATGATGATGATGATGATGAGGATGATGATGTTGATGTTTTTTGTGCTTTTTAGGTTTTGTCTGAATCATTGGAAAGAAATTGGTTTGTTTCTAGAATGGTTGAACAAAATTTGGTTGCAGTCACTTTTTTTTTGTAATCAGTTATTTGAATGGCTTATTTAAATCCATTTAAATTCAATTTCAACACCAATAATCTGTATGCTGAATAGAGTAAACAATCAAACTTATGACGGTTATTCCCAACATCTGTGCCGCAGTGCATTAGTTTGTCGCGATAGATTAATCGATGTGTGGCGGAACATATTAGAACAGTGCCAAGAACTCCAGACACCCCTCATCATCAATTACATCGATTTCAAGAAAGCCTTCGACAGCATCCACCGGGAATGAGTATGGCAGATCCTCCAGCTATACGGTATACCTTCAAAGTACGTCAACATCTTCAGAGCCCTGTACCACTACGCCACCTGTCGAGTGAAACAGCACAACCGACGACTTTGACATTGTGACCGGGGTAAGACAGGGTTGCATCTTGTCCCCCTTACTGTTCATAATTGTCATTGACTTTGTCATGAGGAAGTCTGTCGTCGGAACAAACCTCGGCATTAAGTGGGGAGGGGACAAACTGGCAGATGTGGACTTTGCAGACGAGTTGGCCCAGCTCAGCCATTCCTACGCTGCCCTCCAAAAATTGACCAACAATCTGCATGACCAAGGGGAAAATGTTGGCCTGCGTACAAGCCAAAAGAAGACCAAGGCCATGACCTCCGCACAAGACGAAAACGTTCCACTGCTCACCGTAGGCAAACAAGGCATAGAGTACGTTAAGAACTTCACTTATCTGGGAAGCACCATTTCAAACACTGGAGACGCAGAAAAAGATGTACAGACTAGAATCGGAAAAGCTGCAGGAGTCTTCTAACGCCTCCGGAAAATCTGGTCATCAAAATCTATCAGTACGTCCACAAAGCTGCGCCTCTATATGTCAGTGGTCATCCCTACAGTGACCAATGCCTGTGAGACGTGGATGAAGACATCAAGCATTACAAACAACCCGGATGTCTTCCACCGACGGTGCCTCAGATATATCTTGAGGATCTCATGGAGAGACCACATCACCAATGAAGAGGTGATGAGAAGGGCAGGGTTAGCAACATTGTCCGACAGTGCGTGCTCTTTCAGTCATCCATTCATTTTCTACCGCTTGTCCCTTTTGGGGTCGCGGGGGTCGCTGGAGCATATCTCAGCTGCATTCGGGCGGAAGGCGGTATACACCCTGGACAACATTCACACTCACATTCATACACTAGGGCCAATTTAGTGTTGCCAATCAACCTGTCTTTGGAAGTGGGAGGCAGCCAGAGTAACCGGAGGGAAACCACGCAGTCACAGGGAAGACATGCAAACTCCACACAGAAAGATCCCTAGCCCGGGATTGAACTCAGGACTACTCAGGACCTTCGTATTGTGAGGCACATGCACTAACCCCTCTTCCACCGTGCTGCCGCTCTTTCAGTCAATTAGTGTGCACATATACAGCCCAGCCCCCGGCCTAATTTTTTTTAATTGGAATTTTGAAGAATTCATCTGAATGTGCATGAACTTTTTCTGTTCAAAATAGTTTGAAATGTCACATGTGAAATGTTTAAATAGTAACTGTCAGTTTACTCAACTGTGCCAACTGTACTACTATATGAGTACGTATTTTCTATTGTTTAATTGAAAATAAAACAGCAAAGTCCATTTGGCTGTCATACATTTTAATTATGAGACAAAGTTGTGTCAAAGTCATGATTTTTTTTCCATGCTTGAAATAACAAATTCTTACTTTAAAAAAAGTAGTTTTATGCTTGTGAGTGTTGATGACACAGCTTTGCAACAGTTGATATTCTAGTTTGAAGCATGTTTTACTCAATTTAGGTCATAACATCTCAGCAACAAGCTGTAATATCTTACTGAGATAATTTAGGACCATCCATCCATCCATCCATTTTTTACTGCTTATTCACTTTGGGGCTGCTGGTGCCTATTTTACCTACAATCGGAAGGCGGCGTAAACCCTGGACAAGTTGCCAACTCATTGCAGGGCCTAACTAAGGACCAAAACCCTTAAAACAAGTGAAACACTTGAACATAAAATCTGCTTAGTGAGAATAATTATTTTATCAGACAGAAAACAAGCAAATATCACCCTTATTTGAGATATTTAATCTTACTTAGATTTCAGTTTTTGCAGTGTATGATTAATCACAAAAATATCTTATGGAATATGTATAAACACAGATTAATCACACAAAGTATTTTCCAGGTCTCCTTGTACAGAAAATGATCAGCAGTGTCATCTGAGTATGTCAATAATCTGTTTTGCCCAAGCGATGGGTTAAAGCAGTGGTCCCCAACCACCGGGCCGCGTCCCGGCCGTGTCCCGATTGGTACCGGGCTGCAGAATCATTTTTTATACATTTTTGTTTAAAAAAAATAAAAAAATATATATATATATTTATTTTTTTATTTTTTATTAAATCAACATAAAAACCCCGATATACACTTACAAGTAGTGCACCAACCACAAAAACCTCCCCTTTTCATGACAAAAACGTCCCTTTTTCATGACAAAGAAAAAAAAAAAAAAAAGGACCCCCCCTGCCCCAAACCCCCCGCTTCCCCGCCCCCCGTCTAATCTTGAACAGGTTTGTGCTGAAAACAAGGTTTTGTTGTACTTGTGCAATGACAATAAATACCTATCCTATTCTACCCTATCCTATGTAGAAAATACAATTGTAAATTGGTCTTTGAGTGCAACAAGAATAGCTTAGTGTATTTAACACCTTTGAATTTGTATTTTAATCTTGTAAAATTAAGAACCAAATGCTAAAAGTATCGTAGGAGTTGTTGAGATGAAGCCAAAAATATATATATTTTTTTTCTGGTCCCCTTTATTTTGAAAAGTATCGAAATACATTTTGGTACTGATACCATCCATCCATCCATTTTCTACCGCTTATTCCCTTTTGGGGTCCCGGGGGGCGCTGGCGCCTATACCAGTACCAACATATTGGTATTGGGACAACCCTAGTTTTAACACTGTGTTTGAATATCAGAAAATAAAACACTGTACTTTAATCAGGTGATTATTTGGCTTACCACGAGATGAAGCCCGCATACCACTATTGAATCACTGCATCAAAGGAATGTTCCTGTATGAAATTCTGACAATAAAATGGCATACGTGGGAAAATATTGGAGGGATTTTTAAAGTTTATAAAATGTATGCAAGCAAATGTTTAACTACAATTATCGTGATTAATCAAAGTTCAAAGATAATACAACTAATCGGATTTAAAATGTTAATCAGTTGACAGCCGTATATAATATGGAAACGATACCCAGAGGCAGGAGTGACATAATTAACTTGTGTCATGCCATTCACATATTATTTTTCTTTGGTGAAGTGCTTTGAGATTTTCTCATTTAAAATATGTGCCTCGGGTAAATAAAGGTTGGGAAACACTGTTTTATGATGATTGCCGCACAAAAAAGATTCAATTTGGCAAATTGCTCTCCAATCCCAAGCAATAATTCCCATGGAAATGTTCCAACTTTGAAAAGTCTGTCAATGTTGCATTTCCGATCGTGATAAGTTAATTTACAGTGTTTAAAAAAATAAGATATGGTTAACAACTGGATGACCAGGAATAGCAAGAGTTAATATTGCAGCGTCGTGTACACTAAGCATCTAGCTGTAGGGATGAGTGAATACATACTTCAGCAGGGATGAGGATCACAACAAGGAAAAGGCAAAAGAAGATGAGCTTCAGGTTCATGATGGCAGCAGATCAGCCCAAAGGCGAGTGTGCAGCAGCAGACTGCTGCCACGCTTCAAAAGTGTTGCGTAAGTTTACTAACCTTTGATTCGCCAACTTTGTCTGGCATTTGGACTTCATGCAGGTCAGTGCTATTGATTTTTACTAAACTTGCAAAAATTACAGGTCAAATGCCACCCACCTGGAAAAAATAACCAGTCTTGTTTATCGTGCGATTTCCCTGAATGGACCAAGCAAAGGTGCTGAAACACACTCTGGCCTCAAGAAATCATGTAGTAATGTGCTGATGTGCTGTTTAGGTCCTTATTAAAATGACATATCCACCCTTGAGGGAAAAGTTCATAGAGCATATTTGCAAAGAACAAATTGTTTGTTTGAATGTAGACTTTGGATCTACAGAACAAACACAGGGTGGTCTCAAATAAACTTGACCTGTTATTCAAAGAGCCTTTACTCCCAAGTTCTGTGCAACGGGATGTAAATGACAAAGTCGAGGATATTTCAGTGGGGAAGGAACTTGCCCTAAGGATCAGAAGCCACATTAAGAGGTAGACAATATTCACACTGTCACTGAGCAGAAACTGAACCCACATTTCAGCCAACCTATTGTGTCATTTTTCATTCTATTATTTTGTCAAATAATAAGTGGTAGAAAATGAATTATTAATCTACCTGTTCATTTACTGTTAAAGGCCTACTGAAACCCACTACTACCCACCACGCAGTCTGATAGTTTATATATCAATGATGAAATATTAACATTGCAACACATGCCAATACGGCCTTTTTAGTTTACTAAATTACAATTTTAAATTTCCCGGGAGTTTCGTCTTCGAAACGTTGTGTAATGATGACGCGTACGCAAGACGTCACAGGGTTTTAGGAAGTATGAGTGCTGCGCACGCACACAGATAAATGTCGTCTGCTTTAACGGCATAATTATTCAGTTTTTTGGACATCTGTGTTGCTGAATCGTTTGCAATTTGTTCAATTAATATTGGTGAAGTCACAGTAGAAAGATGGAGTTGGGAAGCTTTAGCCTTTAGCCACACAAACACACGGTGATTCCTTGTTTAAAATTCCTGGAGGTGAAACTTCCACATGGATCAGAGCGCGGTCAAGAGAACATGGATCCCGAACACATGAGAAAATTGTGGTTAAAAAGTCAGTTCTTACCGGAGAAAGGCTGAGTTTGTGCCGTCCATAGCTGCCGTCGACTCCCCTGAGACACTGCGCGTCAAGACCACCGTGGACACACACCTCTGACTATCAGGTACTTTTAAACTCACTAAAACACTAGCAACACAATAGAAAGATAAGGGATTTCCCAGAATTGTCCTAGTAAATGTGTCTAAAAACATCGGAATCCGTCCCAATGCAATCGAGTTTTTTTTTTTTTTTCTAGTCCGTCGCTATCAATATCCTCAAACACGAATCTTTCATCCTCTCTTAAATTAATGGGGAAATTGTCGTTTTCTCGGTCCGAATAGCACTTTTTCTTGGAGGCTCCCATTAAAAACAATATGAATATGTGAGGAGCCGTCAACATGTGACGTCATCGTCTGCGACTTCCGGTAGAGGCAGGGATTTTCTCTTAGCATTGAAAGTTGCAAACTTTATTGTGGATGTTCTCTACTAAATCTCTTTAGCAAAAATATGGCAATATCGTGAAATGATCAAGTATGACACATAGAATGAACCTGCTATTCCCGTTTAAATAAGAAAATCTCATTTCAGTAGGCCTTTAATACCTGCTTACTTTCTCTTTTAACATGTTCCATCTACACTTCTGTTAAAATGTAATAACCATTTATTCTTCTGTTGTTTTTCGAAGCTTTACATTAGTTTTGGATGACACCACAAATTTAGGTATCAATCCAATACCAAGTCGTTACAGGATCATACATTTATCATATTCAAAGTCCTCATGTGTCTAGGGACACACTTCTTAAGTTTATAAACATAATATAAATATATAAAAAACCGAAAGAAGATGTTGTGATGCCAAAAAATATTGACGTAATCATAGTAGTATCAACTAGATACGCGTCTGTACTTTGTGTCATTACAGTGGATGTTAGGTGTAGATCCAAAATATATATTTTGCAAGTTTGGAATGCACGTGGAAACTGGCTCCATAAATGGCTGCGGCATTGTGGCAAAAATGTGGTGAGAGACAGCGGAAAAATAATCCTCCGTCCTTGTGCAGAAATAACTAAATATTGTCTATTCAGCAATCACATTGTTGAGCAGCTGGATGACTTAAGGCTGATTTAGATCAAGCAGACATCAAAATATATCTCCTATGTGAAAAAACGTCTTGCAACATTACTTTTACCAGAAGTCTACCAGAGCGCACCTTTGGCATTCTAAAGACTAGTTTCCATAAGCTAAACAGTAGATTAGATTGCACTGGAGGATCGCTTCCAAAAAGTGGTACAGATTATAGTTGTGTGCTGCATGTTCCGGAACATAACAAAACACTACAGGTTGGAGTATGATAACAAGAATGTGAATGGAAATGTCTCTTATAGCACTTTTGTACTTGGTATCAATTGTACATGCAGTCTTAATTGAACATCCGCAACACGCCAACTAATAAAACCTACATTATTTTCCAAGATGGCGCCGCAGTAGTGGCTGCTGTTGGCAGGAGCTCTGTGCTCTTGTATCATCCGTTGGGGTTCCTGATGTCTCCCTCTTGTTGTTATGTGTTTTTTTGCCTTTTGGTTCAGGACCCTTTGGGACTGTGTGACAAGGGGTGGCACTTCGTGACTTCTGCGGTGCTTTTTTGTGGACTTCTGGATCTGCCTCCTTGGAGCCTTTTGGCCATGGAGACCAGCTGCTGGGTCTCTGCCACACCAGAGTCCGTTTGGAGAAACTGGAGGAGATGCGGATGAAGAGACAGAGCTGCAGAGCTAGCACTGAGTTCCGGGTCGGACAAGCTTCACAGTGTCTTGGCTAAATGAGCAGGTATCGGACACCTCGGTCTCCTTGGACGTATCCTCGCTCATCTATGCGGACTGGACACAGGTCGAGAGTTGGTGGGCGGCCGAGGGTGGAGTAGGCTCTCTTGGTTGCTTTGTTGGGTCTGCTCCTGTCTCGAGCCATGCTCCCCCCACCACAGCAGACGATGGCGTGGAAAACCGCGGAGGCCACCACAGTGTATATGTTTTTTTGTTGTTGTTGTTTTACTTTTGTGGCTGTGTGTAGAAGTAGCAGCTGGTTCCATCAGCTCTGCTGTTTTAATGTCTTTAATGTGTTAGGAACTGATCATGGAGGTGACCCCAATGCACAGACAGGAGGCAAGGTTGAATTACAAAAAGGGAAAAATTTAAAAAGTCCAAAAAGAGTAACAAAAGACAATTGGGCAGAAGTGCACACCATGAATTACAAACAAAAACAGGTTCTTCAGTGGTCGGCAGGGGAAAAAGCCAGAGGTGAGAGATTACAGGACAAAGGAGAGACAACGTACCAGGACTGACGAGGTGAAGCGGGCGCATGCACGTGGGAAGTTCAAGAGACAATAACCGGCAAGACCAAGCTGTCAGTGACGAGCTTAAATAGTCCGAGGTTGAAATTGGTTGCAGGTGTGCCTTAATGTCTGCCCTTCGCTGGGGACTAATGAGCTGAAGGAAACAGACATCACAATAAAGGAGAAGGCAGGGAAATGATAAAACATAACATAATGTCCTTTGTGTTCTTTGATGTTTCCCTCTTACACACGTTTATGTTCCCCTTTGGCCTCAGGCTGGAAACCCTCTCCCGGGGCCCAGGCTTAGATAGATTTTTTTTCTCAAACCCACCCCCTTCAGCCATTACCTCTTTCTCACCTTTTATTGTTAGATACATCGTAAGTTAGCAGACCTGTTCTGTCTCCCTGTAATGTTAACGTGCACCCCGACTCAAACAAGTTGAAAAACGTATTCGGGTGTTAGGATTTAGTGGTCAATTGTACGGAATATGTACTGTACTGTGCAATCTACTAATACAAGTTTCAATCAATCAATCTTAAATGGGACTTTGCTGAAATCGTAATTTCCCCTTGAGGATTGATAAACTATTTATGATTTTGATTCTGATTATATAGATATGTTTTTTTGCACTTGTTATGTGGGATCTAAGCTGATCAGGCCCTTAAAGAACTGTACTAATCTACTTTTACATTTCTGCTACAGCTCCACTATCACTAACCTGAAAAAATAACATACTCCACCCAAAATGTAATAATGTTGTCCTGAGGCCCATTGGTGTCGTTTGTACAATCTTACAAACATGAACAAAGTTTTGTTTGGACAGCAGTTAAGTTTTAGTCAGTCTTTTGACAAAAAATATATTCTAGTTTGAGTCATTTTGAGTCATCAAAATTTAATTATATTTTGCCTAGTTTTAGTCAACTAAATTCCTCAACATTTAAGTCAACTAAAGGGACTAAAAAAACTTTCATCAAGTCAGAGGCGATGAAGCAGCTCACCGGCTCAGTATGACATTAACTGCATAAGCTAGTAAGCTCTCTGTGCACGGTGCAAGCTAGTAAGCTCTCTGTGCACGGTACCGCTAAAAGTAGTTCCTTGACATTAGCGCTTATAACAACAATATCGCTAATACTTGGTTAATAATCAATTCACAAGATGTAAATGGCATATTGCTCATGGCTTTTGGGTGTTTCATTAGAGAGCTTTTTGTGCGCAATAGAGTACTCCCATTGAGTACATTGTAAGAGTCAGTTTTATTGGCCAAATGTGTTAAACACCTTGCCTATTACAAATCAGAATGCATAAACAAGACGTATGTGTTCTTGTCTCTCATAATGATCGTGAACGATAGGCAGTTACCCTTTAAAGGGGTCATATTCTGATGTTTTTTTACATTTAAAAGACTTCCTTGTGGTCTACATAACATGTGATGGTGGTTATTTGGTCAAAAATTTTACATAGACTGTATTTTACAGACCATCCTCAAACCGCTTTGTAACCGTCTTTTCAGGTTACACCGTTTTGTAGAGGGTCTAATTTTCACCACTCCATTTCGATAGCATCTTTTCCTCATCAGCCATGTTGTAGTTTTTGGCACTTTCACATCAAGTTCAAACTCAGTGGAGGATGCTATCGAGAAAACTATCTTACTGTTTATTCCATTCCAATTACAGTAATATTGTGTAAAAGCCACTCCACAAATTTTATGGTCAAGTACTGGAGACTGAGTATTTTGCAGCAATGTACACAGTATATGTGTATGTATATATATAAATATATATATATATATATATATATATATATATATATATATATATATATACATACACATATACTGTATATATGTAGGTATGATGGTGTGTCAAAGTTTGATAATAATTGGTTCATGTTTTGGCAATTAATTTGTTCCTTATGGCGGAGCAGGTGGGAAAGGCAACAAAACTGATTGTGTTGTATGTAAAAGCCCAGTCAATTACTCAAGATGAGTCAAAAAAAACAAAAAAAAAAGGTTTAATTGAAGTAATGAGCAAAACAAAATTGACCTTGTAGCTAAATAGACGAAACAGAAACCAATATTTGATAGAAAAAAACAAAAACCTATTTATACCTGCATTTACATGCAAGGCTCTGTACAACAGTTAGGAAACTTATCATCAGATAACTGCTTACACATAACAAATGTATCAATGCAATATATATATATATATATATATATATATATATGTATATATATATATGTATGTATGTGTACATATATATATATATGTATGTATGTGTACATATATATATATATATATATATATATATATATATACATACATATTATATATATATATATATATATATACATATATATATGTGTGTGTGTATGTATGTATGTATGTATTTGTACATATATATATATACATACATATTATATATATATATATATATATATAAATATGTGTACATTATATATATATATATATATATATATATATAAATTATATATATATATATATATATATATATATAAAAATATATATAAAAATTTATATAAAAAAACGGAAATGCTGATTATCGGTCCTGCTAGACACCGAACTCTATTTAATAATACAACTCTAACATTTGACAACCAAAAAATTAAACAAGGCGACACGGTAAAGAATCTGGGTATTATCTTCGACCCAACTCTCTCCTTTGAGGCACACATTAAAAGCGTTACTAAAACGGCCTTCTTTCATCTCCGTAATATCGCTAAAATTCGCTCCATTCTGTCCACTAAAGACGCTGAGATCATTATCCATGCGTTTGTTACGTCTCGCCTCGACTACTGTAACGTATTATTTTCGGGTCTCCCCATGTCTAGCATTAAAAGATTACAGTTGGTATAAAATGCGGCTGCTAGACTTTTGACAAGAACAAGAAAGTTTGATCACATTACGCCTGTACTGGCTCACCTGCACTGGCTTCCTGTGCACTTAAGATGTGACTTTAAGGTTTTACTACTTACGTATAAAATACTACACGGTCTAGCTCCATCCTATCTTGCCGATTGTATTGTACCATATGTCCCGGCAAGAAATCTGCGTTCAAAGGACTCCGGCTTGTTAGTGATTCCCAAAGCCCAAAAAAAGTCTGCGGGCTATAGAGCGTTTTACGTTCGGGCTCCAGTACTCTGGAATGCCCTCCCGGTAACAGTTCGAGATGCCACCTCAGTATAAGCATTTAAGTCTCACCTTAAAACTCATTTGTATACTCTAGCCTTTAAATAGACTCCCTTTTTAGACCAGTTGATCTGCTGTTTCTTTTCTTTTTCTTCTATGTCCCACTCTCCCCTGTGGAGGGGGTCCGGTCCGATCCGGTGGCCCCGGTGGCCATGTACTGCTTGCCTGTGTATCGGCTGGGGACATCTCTGCGCTGCTAATCCGCCTCCGCTTGGGATGGTTTCCTGCTGGCTCCGCTGTGAACGGGACTCTCGCTGCTGTGTTGGATCCGCTTTGGACTGGACTCTCGCGACTGTGTTGGATCCATTGCGGATTGAACTTCCACAGTATCATGTTAGACCCGCTCGACATCCATTGCTTTCCTCCTCTCTAAGGTTCTCATAGTCATTATTGTCACCGACGTCCCACTGGGTCATTATTGTCACCGATGTCCCACTGGGTGTGAGTTTTCCTTGCCCTTATGTGGGCCTACCGAGGATGTTGTGGTGGTTTGTGCAGCCCTTTGAGACACTAGTGATTTAGGGCTATATAAGTAAACATTGATTGATTGATATATATATATATATACATATATATATATATATATATAAATAATGATGCATGGGTTGTACTTGTATAGCGCCTTTCTACCTTCAAGGTACTCAAAGCGCTTTGACACTACTTCCACATTTACCCATTCACACACTGATGAAGGGAGCTGCCATGCAAGGCGCTAACCAGCACCCATCAGGAGCAAGAGTGAAGTGTCTTGCTCAGGACACAACGGACGTGACGAGGTTGGTACTGGATGGGCATTGAACCAGTGACCCTCGGGTTGCGCACGGCCACTGCGCCACGCCGTCCCAATATATATATTAATATATATATATATATATGTATATATGTATATATACATATATATATATATATATACATATATATATATATATATATATATATATATATATATATATATGTATATATATATATATATATATGTATGTTTCACAGTTTCAAGCGGTGTAAAAAAATCAATAAAAACGAGTTTGACATGCCTGCCCTAAATAGTCAGCGTGCATGTATGAGACTTTCTGATTGGCTGCCCTGCAGTCCCCCAGTGTAAGAAGTCCACCTGATGGAGAAACACAGTGATAACAGAAAAGAGGCAGTGACTGGCTTGTCTGTATCCTATGGTTTGTGGTGTTTAAAGCTTTATTGGCTTACTTTTCCATACAACAAACGGCAGTGTGGCTTTTCATTTATAAAACATTTCTTTCAAATACAGGTGGGCGTACATGAGCTGTAGTATCGATTTGCCTGTTACTGTACATATATTGGGTATGGCATTGAAATGTTTTGAGTTATACTTCTAATACATGTAAAGAGTAATTGGTAAGTGTTGGAGAAAGCCTGAGAAGAGTGACACCGTGGGCCTGATTTACTAAGATCCAAATACCACGCGGTAAAGGGCGTGTGCAATCTATAAAATAGTGTGTACTATTAGTGGGCGTGTTGCTTGCGAATTGCTAAGACTGCTTGTGCATTCAAAAATGATTTTGCGTGTACTATACGGGGCATCACGACAGAGTCACTCTCATTTACTGCACATTCACGTCATTATGCTTTCACCTGCGGCGTTTTGTTATATTTTTAAACATGCAGAAAACATCTACCACTTTTTATGGGCATTTTAGAAGCAGCTGTGAAGTGCATCTACATTGGCACCACTTTTCTTTTAGTATTTTTTTTGCCAAAAGTGGGCTCGTTGGAGAAAGGCAGCAAATATTCCACTCCAGACCTTCAAAAAAATGCATACTTCAAGAAGTTGTTTTTTGTATAAGAAATATTTTAACAATATGTATATGAATGTTGTCTGTCTGTATGTGTTGGCCATGCGATGAGGTGTCGATTTGCCTTCTGCCCGAATGCAGCTGAGAAAGGCCCCAGCAACCCCCCGCAACCCTAAAAGGGACAAGCGGTAGAAAATGGATGAATGTCATTAAAAGAAAAAATTAAATGACACCAAAACACATAATCAGCCCCTTAAGTTATAAAGTTAAAGTACCACTGACAGTCACACACACACTAGGTGTGGTGAAATTACCTTCTGCATTTGACCCATCCCCTTCTGCTCAGTGAGCAGCAGCGGCGGCCACGCTCGGGAATCATTTCGGTGATTTCACCCCCAATTCAAACCATTGATGCTGAGTGCCAAGCAGGGAGGTAATGGGTCCCATTTTTATAGTGTTTGGTATAACTCGGCCAGGGTTTGAACTCACAAACCCACCGATCTCAGGGCGGACACTATAACCACAAGGCCACTGAGCAGGCCTTATGTCCTCTAGCAGCTATAAAATTGTTGCTGAAAGGACAAAATGTTGACACATGTAGGATGTATACAGGGTTCTAGTCCGTCTATCGCCTGAGCACTGATCCTGCAGCCAACTGATCAGTTTGCACGTCCTTCTGACATGTGCTGAATAAAACACAAAATAGTGTTCACAAAACGGTGATGAGTGTTGATAAATCACATTGCGTGTGCTAAATAATTGTATTTGTCTCTTCTCCTCCCAGTATTGTGGGTGTTTTAATGCTCAGCATATATTCTTTTGCTCACTTAACACACGCAATTCACTTTGCACACATCTCGTAGATCAGCTTTGCTTGTGCTATTAAGTTTGCACGTGTTTTAAGTACACACATACCTTAAGTAAATCAGGCCCTACATGTACAGTCTTAGTGAAGATGCTTGGATTGTTCATTAGATGCAGTAAACTGTTTTTGAGTCAGGTGACTGCCTTCCCAGTGTCGGTGTGCGTGTTTTTTATTTTGTATTTTGAATATAATATTCAAAGACTCACTGAGCCGATCGATGCAAACTTTGGACTGAATCTATTCCAGTCCAAGCAAAGGAAAGCAGACATATGTTCAAGACTACAAGGCTGTAGGTTCTACTGCACTTACAAATATCCACAGGAGTCAAATCAATAAATTGCAGGAAGAAACAAGCATAAAAGAGATCGAAGCGATTCCAGCAAAAAGAAGAAGAAAAAAGCAGCATCAACATAAATATATGATCCTGTTTATCTTTCATTGTGTGTCATTGTTGAACATGAGACCAATTTGCATTTATGTGCAAGTCGAACCTCTTGATCATGTCAGAAGTTAAAAAAAAAAAAGACAGAAGAAAAGGTAACAAAGCAAAGCCTAACATGTGTAGATAATTGTTGTTGTCTTGTGGGTATGAAGCATGCCGCTAGAAGAGCTTGGCCTTCTTTTTCATGTCGTTGCGTTTCCACAGGGGAAGCCTGTCAAACTCCTGGATCTCCATTCCAAAGATGTCAAAGAAGGTTTCGGGTGCTAAGTGGCGCTACAATCAAGAACACAGGTAGGTAGAGAAGAAAAAAAAAAAAAGGATGGGGGGGTTAGCACCAAACACTTCCAAATGGTCTTTGCAGAAATGACAAGAAGCAATGGATACTGAACGTTCCTTGCTACTGTTCTACTTGAAAACTCCAGCAATCAACAAACTGATACCTCCAGTCTGGTTCTGTCCACATCTCTGGGCAGTCTAGCTCTCCCTCTACTGGTAATCATGAGCATTTCATAGGGATACACCTTCAAAAAGGAGACACTCGTCAATGCACAGGGTCACACACCTGAGTCAGCATTTTTTGTCACGCGGTAGAAGTTAGACCTATGGAGATGTGATCGTAACTGTGAGAGTGGGAACGCTGGGGAGGAGAACAGGTATGTGGCAGGAGGTTGGCTGAGAGTGAAAGCACTTTGTTTAGTTTGTTGGGGAAAATGCTGGCTGGGTTCTATAGTGTGCAGACTCTTTTACATGCAGTAGACCCAGAAAGGGACAGGAAGACAGTTGGGCAATCAGTAAAGCGCTGGAACACTGAGGTGCTTTTCTTACAAACCCCGTTTCCATATGAGTTGGGAAATTGTGTTAGATGTAAATATAAACGGAATATAATGATTTGCAAATCATTTTCAACCCATATTCAGTTGAATATGCTACAAAGACAACATGTTTGATGTTGAAACTGATAAACATTTTTTTTTTTTTGCAAATAATCATTACCTTTAGAATTTGATGCCAGCAACACCTGACAAAGAAGTTGGGAAAGGTGGCAATAAATACTGATAAAGTTGAGGAATGCTCATCAAACACCTATTTGGAACATCCCACAGGTGTGCAGGCTAATTGGGAACAGGTGGGTGCCATGATTGGGTATAAAAGCAGCTTCCATGAAATGCTAAGTAATTCACAAACAAAGATGGGGCGAAGGTCACCAATTTGTAACCAAATTGTCGAACAGTTTTAGAACAACATTTCTCAATGAGCTATTGCAAGGAATTTAGGGATTTTACCATCTACGGTCCGTAAAATCCTCAAAAAGTTCAGAGAATCTGGAAAAATCACTGCACGTAAGCGATGATGTTACGGACTTTTGGTCCCTCAGGCGGTAACGCATCAAAAACCGACATCAGTGTGTAAAGGATATCACTACATCTCCCGTCCAAAGGCAAAACCCAGTAACTAAATTTTGGTCAAAACTGAGCTGATAATAATTTTGGAGTTACTAGGTGATATGCTTTACATTAGTGTATGCGATATTGTAATGTGTTTCGTAAGTAAGCTGTTACGCGCATGGCAGGACCTAGCAACTACCGCGTAGATACAACAGAAAAACCTAGTATCTCAAGGGTATCTCTAGAAGTGAGTTACTAGGTTCTGCTTTTGGACAGGAGACATGGGCTCACACTTCATAAAACCACTGTCAGTAACTACAGTTGGTTGCTACATCTGTAAGTGCAAGTTAAATCTCTACTATGCAAAGCAAAACCCATTAATCAACAACACCATGGAACGCTGCTGGCTTCACTGGGCCCGAGCTCATCTAAGATGGACTGATGCAAAGTGGAAAAGTGTTCTGTGGTCTGACGAGTCCACATTTCAAATTATATTTGGAAACTGTGGACGTAGTGTCTTCCGGAACAAAGAGGAAAATAACCATCCGGATTGTTATAGGCGCAAAGTTCAAAAGCCAGCATCTGTGATGTATGGGGGTGTATTAGTGCCCAAGGCATGGGTAACTTACACATCTGTGAAGGCACCATTAATGCTGAATGTTCCATACAGGTTTTGAAGCAACATTTGTTGTCATCCAAGTAACGTTATAATGGACGCCCCTGCTTATTTCAGCAAGACAATGTCAAGCCACATGTTAAAACAGCGTGGTTTCGTTGTAAAAGAGTGCGGGTACTCTCCTGCCTGCCTGCAGTCCAGACCTGTCTCCCATCGAAAATGTGTGGCGCATTATGAAGTGTAAAATACGACAGTGGAGACCCCGGACTGTTGAACGACTGAAGCTCTACATAAAACAAGAATGAGAAAGAATTCCACTTTCAAAGCTTCAACAATTAGTTTCCTCAGTTCCTAAACGTTTTTTGAATGTTGTTAAAAGAAAAGGTGATGTAACACAGTGGTGAACATGCCCTTTCCCAACTACTTTGGCACGTGTTGCAGCCATGAAATTCTAAGGTAATTATTATTTGCAAAAAAAATTAAGTTCATGAGTTCGAACATCAAATATCTTGTCATTGTAGTGCATTCAATTGAATATGGGTTGAAAAGGATTTGCAAATCATTGTATTCCGTTTATATTTACATCTAACACAATTTCCCAACTCATATGGAAACGGGGTTTGTAAAAAAAAAAACTAATTCCATCCGTACAACAATTCCGGTTGATGTGCTTGTAAAGCCTCCAACCCACTCATATGCACACAGTTGTGTGTACTCCATAACAGTGTTTTTCAACCTTTTTTCAGCCAAGGCACATTTTTTTTTGAAAAAATGCAGAGGCACCCTACTAGCAGAAAACATAAAAAAAATGAAACCCAGTAGCCGATATTGACAGTAAAAAGTCGTTCTCGCAATTGTTGGATATGAATTCAAACCATAACCAAGCATGCATTAATATAGCTCTTGTCTCAAAGTAGGTGTACTGTCACGACCTGTCACATCACACCATGACTTATTTCGATTTTTTTTCCTGTCTTCCTGTGTGCTGTGTTTTAGTTCTTGTCTTGCGCTCCTATTTTGTTGTTGATTGTCATGTCATGTACGGATGTACTTTGTGGATGCCGTCTGCTGCTCCACACGCTGTAAGTCTTTGCTGTCGTCCAGCATTCTGTTTTTGTTTACTTTGCAGCCAGTTCAGTTTTAGTTCAGTTTTGCATAGCCATCCCTAAGCTCCAATGCCTTTTGTTTATGTTTGGTTTAAGCATTAGATATCTTTTTACCTTCACTATGCCTCCCGCTGTCGTCTGCATATTGTGATCATGACATCTACAAAGCAATTAGCTACCTGATGCCACCTACTGATATGGATGATTATTACACGGTTACTCTGCCGCGCTCTAGACAGCACAGGCACTCAACAACGGAAAATTATTTGCGGATTATAATTACTGGTTTGCAAAATCAATTTTGAACCCATCATCTCCCATAGCACACCAGACCCCACACCAGTGTGCCGCAGCACAGTGGTTGAAAAACACTGCTCTACAATACAGCACTTAGTGATATGAGTGGTTGGGATGGACGGTTGGATTCTTCTCTGTATGCCGCATACAGTATCCAGCCACTGGACGTCACAGCTATGTGCGGATGAACATGAAGAAGCCAGCATGCTAAGCACTGGAGTTACTGCAGCTCCTAAAGCAGCGTGCTAAATCTGGAACTTGAGTCCTCAAATTTAGTGCTTTTGCTCTATGGGGAGCTTAAATCACCTCCAGTATACTGTGTGTGGGGTAAACATTATTGCATTATGTTAGTGTTAGGACAGTTGAGATTGACCTTTTAAGGTATTTTGTTTTGGTGTCGGCTAGCTGTATATATTTGTATACACGGTGTATCAACACAAGTATTGGGACACATTGCCAATGCACTTGTAATTTGTTGTCCCATTTCCTGTTTGCCACTACTTCCATCTGAACGCTGGTTCCCTCACCTGTCCGTGATTGGCAATCAGGAAATCTATTTTCATGATCATTGTGCTTTTCTACTATGCACTTTGCTGATGCATTATTATTTATTTATTTTTTAAATACATTGAACCTGCACTTGGGCTGCCATCTCTGCATCCTGGGGTCCAGGCCAACAACAATCAACATCAAAATGTAACACCCACCCATTGTTTTTCGAACAATGCCGAGCACCCACGTGGGATTAATGGCAACTTTCAATCTTTAAAATAATTTTTGAAAAATCAATCTTGTTGTAGTTCATTTTGTGGCGAGTTTGGTCCATTTTACAAAATAATAAAGCCACACATCATATGGGATACTAACTTTTTTTTTAATACACACACACCCACTGGCAGAAGTGTAGATTGGCGCCTATGCCCTCGATAACTAGTTAGAGCACATGTGCTTTAGGAATACCATCAAATATTAGTTCACTTTTTGCTCTCTTAGTGGCAGTGTGGCAAAGATAAGGAAAGCCATCATCATTGAAGTGAAAATGAACATCGTAAAAAGCACAGATGTTCACCAATGTTAGCTGTCATTTTGGTGGCAACTGCTTGACTGTTGCGACCATCATTAAAGGCCTACTGAAATGAGATTTTCTTATTCAAACGGGGATAGCAGGTCCATTCTATGTGTCATACTTGATCATTTCGCGATATTGCCATATTTTTGCTGAAAGGATTTAGTAGAGAACACCCACGATAAAGTTTGCAACTTTTGGTCGCTAACTTTTGAGCGAGGATGAAAGATTCGTGGATGAGACTAGTGAGAGTGAAGGACTAGAAAAAAAAAAAGAAAAAAAAGGCGAGGACAGTGGGAGTGATTCAGATGTTGTTAGACACATTTACTGGGATAATTCTGGAAAATCCCTTATCCGCTTATTGTATTACTAGTGTTTTAGTGAGATTATATGGTACCTGAAAGTCGGAGGGGTGTGGCCACGGGTGTGGTGACCGCCAATGTCTCCGGTGGGAGGAGGTAATAGTCCGCAGCAGCTGCAGGAAAACGCAAGCTCCGCCCATAACTACGGCAAGAGCTGACTTATTACCACAATTTTCTCACTGAAACCTACCGGTTGACATGTGGTCGGGAACCATGTTCGCTTGACTGCTCTGTTCCATAGTAAAGCTTCAACTTCAGGAATTTTAAACAAGGAAACACCGGCTGTGTTTGTGTTGCTAAAGGCAGCTGCAATACACCGCTTCCCACCTACATCTTTCTTCTTTGACGTCTCCATTATTAATTGAACAAATTGCAAAAGATTCAGCAACACAGATGTCCAGAATACTGTGTAATAATGCGATTAAAGCAGACTACTTATAACTTGGATCGGGCTGGATAAAAATGTCCGCCACAACCCGAGACGTCAAACGCCCGAGTCATCATACCGCAACGTTTTCAACAGGACACTTCGCTGGAAATTTAAAATTGCAATTTAGTAAACTAAAAAGGCCGTATTGGCATGTGTTGCAATGTTAATATTTCATCATTGATATATAAACTATCAGACTGCGTGGTCGGTAGTAGTGGGTTTCAGTAGGCCTTTAAGGATAAAGATTTTTGAGCATTTTAAAGGATATTTTCCAACGTAAGTAACAGTAACAACTCAAACTAAGCAGGGTATTGCTTTCATTATCTAGATGGAAGTGTTGCTCGTGCTTTGGATGGAAGTGTACGCCATGAAGCTTGCACGTGTTTTAATACACTCAACTCTTAAGTAGATAATAAACGTGATTGCAGAAATGTGAAGAGTTTACTCAGATTTGTGAGATACTACACACTGTCAAAATATAGGAGAAAATAACTCGATTTTAGTAAAAACCACTAAAAACGATTGAAATTAACTCGCATTCAACTTGCAACCCTAAAATTAAGCATCGTCGAGATCGAGTCTCTAGACAATATGTTCTATGTGGAGGAAAAAACACAATAGCTTATTTTAATAGTTATTTTCTCAATTTTAAAACTAGAATGGACAAAATATAAATTCTAAATTTAGGATTAGTCAATGACTAGAAATAAGTAAATAGCTCCTAAAACTGGGAACATTGAGAAAAAAAATGGCACATATTTTGCAATGCACATGATAAGAGGTGAAATGGAAAAAGGTCAACTCATATTTGTATAGTATTCCAAATTAACTAAGGTTTTATCGACTGGGTTGGTTTGCCACAGTGTTTGATTTTCTAATGACATTGCTTTTTATTTTTGTAAAAAAAGACATTGCAGAAGCATTTATTTGAAAAGCGAATGTCTTCATCCCGGTCTTCTACACTTTCTTCATTTGAACGAAGACCTAGTTTCAGCACAAATGGGAGAATTCTGCATGTTTCCTGATCTGCATGACCTAGTGCACATTTCCAGGGTATAAACTGGCATCATTACCCTGAACTTTACTGTGTGGTTAACATGTTTATCTAACATGAGGTTAATTGGAGGAGTCTAAAATGCACAAAGGTGTGAACATTTAGTGTCTACAGCGGGGCAAAAAAGTATTTAGTCAGCCAACGAATGTGCAAGTTCTCCCACTTAAAATGATGACAGAGGTCTGTAATTTTCATCAGAGGTACACTTCAACTGTGAGAGACAGAATGTGAAAAAAAATCCAGGAATTCACATAGTAGGAATTTTAAAGATTTTATTTGTAAATTATGGTGGAAAATAAGTATTTGGACAACCATTCAAAGCTCTCAATGATGGAAGGAGGTTTTGGCTCAAAATCTCACGATACATGGCCCAATTCATTCTTTCCTTAACACGGATCAATCGTCCTGTCCCCTTAGCAGAAAAACAGCCCCAAAGCATGATGTTTCCACCCCCATGCTTCACAGTAGGTATAGTGTTCTTGGGATGCAACTCAGTATTCTTCTTCCTCCAAACACCACGAGTTGAGTTTATACCAAAAAGTTATATTTTGGTTTCATCTGACCACATGACATTCTCCCAATCCTATGCTGTATCATCCATGTATCCATTTTGGTATAAACTCAACTCCTCGTGTTTGGAGGAAGAAGAATACTGAGTTGCATTCCAAGAACACCATACCTAGTGTGAAGCATGGGGGTGGAAACATCATGCTTTGGGGCTGTTTTTCTGCTAAGGGGACAGGACGATTGATCCGTGTTAAGGAAAGAATGAATGAGGCCATGTATCGTGAGATTATGAGCCCAAACCTCCTTCCATCAGTGAGAGCTTTAAATTGGTTGATCAAATACTTATTTTCCACCATAATTTACAAATAAAATCTTTGAAATTCCTACAATGTGAATTCCTGGATTTTTTTTTCACATTCTGTCTCTCACAGTTGAAGTGTACCTATGATGAAAATTACAGACCTCTTTCATCATTTTAAGTGGGAGAACTTGCACAATCGGTGGCTGACTAAATACTTTTTTGCCCAACTGTATATACTGTATGCATTTGCCCGGCAACCGGTCCATGGTGTACCACAACACGAGTCAGCTGGGATAGGCTCCAGTTCACCTGTGACATTGGACAGGCTAAGGAATGCATGTGTGCCCTGGCAACGTGGCGACACATGCGATTGCAAAAAAAACCTTATTTTCATCTTAAATTCCTTGTTTTGGACAATAATTCTAAAACTAATGAGGCCTGTGTAAAGAATCAGAGTTAATATGGGGTCTGACTGACGAACTGCCAAAGTGGTGTGTCTCAATACGTTTGTCCATATAGTATCAGTACAAAAAGAAGAAGATACTTGCTTTGGGCTCCAACATATTAGGCATAGATACTCCCCTGTCCATCCTTGCAAGTGCTGCACGGCCATCCTTAATGTGCTAAAGAATAGAACATACACAAATATAATATAGTGGGAGGGGACTGCAGGGTTAATGGTATGAGTATGTCGTCCTTTTATGAAGTGGGCACACTAAGCTATCACTGGATGGAGCGAGGAGCTTCACTATATATATATATAGTCTTTATGATGGGCAGCTGCCGGTAAAGTGTATGTTTATGTGTCCCTCAGGTGAATTTGGAAATTATATTTGTCGATATGACGTTTAGCTTGGGTCATGATGACATTGGTATACAGACAAACAAAACCAGACATGAGCTGGCGCTTGCACGTCGCACATGGAGCACAGTTGCTCAGCTACCGGGCAGTGCACCGCCAATGACTGCGTGCCCTGGTAGGTGACATCTAGACCACATACGGCAACATGTCCGGCGACGATGCAAGCGTGTCGCACAAGTGGACGGTGTGCATACAGGACGAGGTGCCTACTGCAAGCAAATGTGTGGCTCAAGCTGAGGAAGCATGCCATGTGAAAAAGCAGATGAGGGACATACCTGAAACTCTGCAGGACAAAATGGGACAGAAAATGAGACTCACAGTTAATGGTTTTGCTTTCACATCTCCTGACAGGCTACCAGCTACAGTACAGTGCAACCAGAAAGTATTCACAGCGCTTCGCTCTTTCCACATCGTGTTATGTTACAGCCTTATTCTGAAATGTAATACATTTTTTTTGTCCTCAAAATTCTACAGCGCCAATTTGAAAAGTTTATATTTTGCAAATGTATTAAAAAAATGTTTAGAGTTAAAGTACCAATGATTGTCTCACTCACACTGGGTGTGGTGAAATGTGTCCTCTGCAATTGATCCATCCCCTTGTTCACCTCCTGGGAGGTGAGGGGAGCAGTGGACAGCAGCGGTGCCGCGCCCGGGAATCATTTTTGGTGATTTTACCTCCAATTCCAACCCTTGATGCTGAGTGTCAAGCAGGGGGGTATGGCGTCCCATTTTTATAGTCTTTGGTATGACTCATCCGGGGTTTGAACTCACGACCTACCGAACTCAGGGCAGACACTCTAACCACTAGGCCAGTGGTTCTCAACCTTTTTTCAGTGATGTACCCCCTGTGAACAATTTTTTTTAATTCAAGTACCCCCTAATCAGAGCAAAGAATTTTTGGTTGAAAAAAAGAGATGAAGAAGTAAAACACAGCACTATGTCATCAGTTTCTGATTTATTAAATTGTATAACAGTGCAAAATATTGCTCATTTGTAGTGGTCTTTATTGAACTATTTGGAAAAAATGATATATAAAAATAACTAAAAACTTGTTGAAAAATAAACAAGTGATTCAATTATAAATAAAGATTTCTACACATAGAAGTAATCATCAACTTAAAGTGCCCTCTTTGGGGATTGTAATAGAGATCCATCTGGATTCATGAACTTAATTCTTCACAAAAAAAGAAATCTTTAACATCAATATTTTAAAAATCTAGCTGTCAACACTGAATATTGCATTGTTGTATTTTTTGTTCACAGTTTATGAACTTACATTTGTATTTTGTTGAAGTATTATTCAATAAATGTATTTATAAAGGATTTTTTAATTGTTATCTTAGAATATTTTTTTAAAAATTCACGTACCCCTTGGCATACCTTCAAGTACCCCCCGGGGTACGTGTATCCCCATTTGAGAACCACTACACTACGCCACAGAGTAGGACAACTAGGCCACTGAGTAGGACAACTATGCCACTGAGTAGGCTTAAATGCATGTACATAAGTATTTACAACCTTTGCACAATACTTTGTTGCACTTTGAAAGCAATTACAGCCTCAAGTCTTTTTGAGTACGATGCCACGAGCAGGGCACACCCATCTTTGGCCCATTCCTTTTTGCAGCACTTCTTAAGCTTCATCAGATTGGATGAGAATTGTTGGTTTTCATCCAGGATGTCTCTGTACATTATTGCATTTATTTTTCCCTTTATCCTGACTCGTCTCTTAGAACCTGCCGTTGAATAACATCCCCACACCATGATGCTGGCACCATCTTTTCGGTGGTCACTCGAAACGTACAAAGGATGCCTGTGCATGACCTTGTTTAAGGTGGGGAGACTGGCGCTACTTGGTTTTCTTCAAACATGACGTCTGACATTCTCACCAAAGTGTTCAATTTTTGTTTCATCAGACCAGAGAATTGTGTTTCCCATGATCTGAGAGTCTTTCAGGTGCATTTGGGCACATTTTTACTAAGAAATGGCTTCCGTCCGGCCACTCTACTATACAGGCCTCATTAGTGGATTGCTGCAGAGATGGTTGTCCTTCTGAAAGGTTCTCCTCTCTCCACAGAAAAATGCTGCAGCTCTGACCATCGGGTTTTGGTCAAATCTCTGACTAGACCAAGATGAAAGCAGCAAAGTACAGAGACATCCTGGATGAAAAGCACTGCTTCCAATCCAACCATAAGGAGTTTTAGAGGTGATAAAAGGAGGAGTGGGTGAAACTGCCCAAAGATAGATGTGCCAAGTTTGTAGCATCTTATTAAAAACGACTTGAGGCGGTAATTGCTGCCAAAGGTGCATCAACAAAGTATTGAGCAAAGTCTGTGAATGCTAATGTACATGTGATTTTTTTTGTACATTTCACATTGTGATAATTATGTATTATGTGTAGAAATTTAAGGACAAAAATGGATGTATCTTATTATGGAATAAAGCTGTAACTTAACAAACGGAGGACACAACGTCCACAGTTTCCAAAAACACTTTGAAATGTGGACTCGTCAGACCACAGAACACTTTTCCACTCAGGCCCAGCGAAGCCAACTGCGTTTCTGGGTGTTATTGATAAATGGCTTTCGCGTTGCATAGTAAAGTGTTGACTTGCACTTACAGATGTAGCGATGAACTGTAGTTACTGACAGTGGTTTTCTGGAGTGTTCCTGAGCCCACTGGCTCACGTGGAAAAAGTGAAGCACTGTGAATACTTTCCAAACGCACTGTAAATTTTACAGCACTTTTCTCCGCGATGACACATTATGCAGGTAATTAAAATATGCATGCTGTCTCCACATAAAGCTATCAAGACCAAGTTTAAATACTAAGCGGAAACGTTCTCGTCATAATGTTTTGTTGGCAGTGCTCACCTCTGCTTCCTCCACACATGTCACCGTAGCTGTTGTACTGTGTGAAGTCTGTTGACTGGGGCTGTGGGGCAAGGATCATAACTTACTATGGTGAAAAATGTATTACTGTGTTGCAAAAACTATTTGAAAACCTCCCCCCCAAAAAACCAAAGAGGTTAGAGCTGAACAAGAGTAAAGCCTGGTGTATACTGTCGCGTCGCGTAGCTTGCGTAGAAGACGACGTCATCCTTCTTCCCCCTACATAGCCTTCCGCGTAGCCTACGCGCACCTCCCAAAAATTCTAAATTCACGTCGTTGGGGACACAGAAGGCATGACTGTAATTAGTAAATTTTTGCCAAGGAGGGTCCCTGTACACAGGCGAGCAGACTTTGTGCTTGAAATGCACAAATTATTGTACGAAATGAAACAACAGTGTCTAAACAATTCCATGACAACGGATATTGTGTAATTAATATCTCGGTGCGATCTAAAAACAATTACTGAATGTGTCTTTTTTTAGCGTATTGTGTTGTTGTTGCTTTCAGAAAAAGTCACAAAGAACAACACTCTTTTTAACTTTTATTGTCAATCTTGTGCTAACAACAGGTTCAATTCCGACGAATATTCTTTCTCATGCACACTATTTTCTTTCCTCTCACACACAACACTTCTCATTCAGGCATGGTATACTTAGAAACATTTAAATACTCTGAACATGACCATACAGATTAACACCAGCACATGGTTAAGTTACAGTAGCTATTTAACAGTTGTGTTTATTTACAATTACATGTTAGCTCTCTGTTGCCCTATGTCCCAAACGGCCGAATAGCGTTGCAGGTAATATCAGCGTCCTCTGCCGCGAGTTTTTCAGAAGTTGCACAGTCCATCTTCACAAAAGTATTTTCCTCTGGTTAATAAGTTAAACCTCCAATATAAGTAAACTGATGATTCTGAATGTTAAGTTCCAGTGTTAATGTTGTGGTTGGGTGGTTGACGTCACTCGGCATAGGAAGAAAACACAGTACTACTCAACAACAGCTGCAGTTGCTCCTTCTGGAGACACTGCCCCTTAGTGTTTTGGAAGGGAATTACAAATATGGCACTACTTTCCACAGAACAACTATAAATGAAATCAAACGAGACACCATCGGTCTGGGGGGGGCGCAAGCTACGCAACGCGAAAGTATAACAATAGCGAGGGAACAATTGCAATTAACTAAAACTTAAAGGAGAAAAAAAAACCACTGAAATCCGATATTGTGCTGTACAAAAGTTTTAGGTGTGCACTTGTTTGAATATTTTAACCTCCTGAGACCTTCCAAACATTTCAGGTGAACACAATAGTCATTGGTCAGTGCATCACAGATTAAAAAATGTAACAAGTTATTTAAATAATGACATCTATTTTGATATTACCAAGGGTCTATTCTGTATTGAAGCTGCTTTACCCGCATGACATCGCACATGGCACACTATTGGTTGATGGTTTACCAGTCACAGAGCGCTGCGTTCTCTGTCCTGGCAGCTGATAGGCTCAGCCACTTAGAGCCTCCATGTACACTCTGCTGCTTGTGTTTGATCCTTTGTTTTTCAGAAAACATTTAGTTTTCTTATCTTCCTCACGTTATGCGTATTCTAAGGCCTGCTGCACAGAATCTAAGCCCCAGAGGAAGCTGCTTATACCATCTGAAAAAATGTGAACCTTTTCCTAGCTTAGCTACGAGCTTCTATCAGTTGCCATTAAAAGATCAATGAATTTTCGAAAACTATGTAAACAAGGAGGAAAAGAGTGTGTCACCATGAATTGATTAACGTGGACACCGACTAAAACAAATTGAAAAACTTATTCGGGTGTTACCATTTAGTGGTAAATTGTACAGAATATGTACTGTACTGTGCAATCAACTCATAAAAGTTTCAATCAATCAATCAAAAGTGTCTGAAATGAGGGTCTCCATAGCTTTGTTCCTCACTTGTGACACCGCTATCCGCCGTCATCATCACCTGCAGCCAAATCTTTTGTGTCATTATTCATGAGAAACAATATTTAGTGTCTCCATGGTTACAGTGCACATACAATCCTTATTTAAAGTCTACACTACTTTTCAAGTGCACATGCCCTCTTAGTAGATCACGTACTATTTGGGTCTTGATTGATCAGGCCCTATGTCTTAGTACATAATCCACAACATGCCCATTTTGAGTACACATATTGTCACGATCCGCTGTCCGGATCGTGTGTTATGTGGACTTTTGACTTTGTTTGAGCACTTACTTGTTTGTATTTATCACCATGGCGACTTCATTTGCTCCACCTGCACCGACTTCTGACGCACACCTGTTTATGATTATTGTTTTAGTATATATTTCGGCCTGCTACGTTAGTTCTGCCTGGATGTTTTTTTTGCTACTCGTAACGGTCACGTTTGGTATTCTGCTTTTGTATTTACGTAACTAAGTCCTGTCTTAGCTTCCGCGCGTTCGGCACGCGCTACTTTGGACACTTGGACCTCGACTCTTGCTAACCATTAGCATTTAGTTCCCGTGCGTAGGCACGTCTTTTCTTTGCCTTTTGTCAGTGTTCTTTTACTTTTTGTAAATTAAAACAAGTTCTTACCTACTATCCTGCCTGGTCCGAGTCCTGCAGCATCTGGGGGTGACAACTCGCGCATCCAAAATGCGTCCCAGACGTAACACATATTCCTATAGTTTGCACGGGCTGTTCAGCGCTTATTACTCGGATTTTAGCAGATTAGGCCCTTAGTGTTTAAGTATGTGTAAAAGGTGTCCTTTGGAGTGGAAAACAGTACTTGTACTCTTTTCTACAGTCATATTAGGTAGGCATATACTAGGCATGGATACTACAAGAAGTACTACTTACTTCTTCATAGAAAAAGGTATAGGATGCTTCTTCCCATTCCTCTTTATGTGTGTCAAATTGTCCAAATGTAAACATGTGATATTCCTGAATGTAACATGTTATGCATGTCTGGAACACAAACAATACCATACCATGCTGGCCATTTTGGGAAGACAGATTGGACAAACCCCATATTACTGGAAAGCACAGCACAGCCGGTTTTATGTGTGTCGAGTGTTTTGCATTTGCAATAACGCTGTGAAAATGTTGTCCTTTACAAATAAGGGCAAAGGTCAACTGCAGGGTCTCAGGAGGTTAAATAACTTTTCACATAAATCATCTTGAAACAGTACGGAAAAATGACTATTATTATTATTATTATTATTAGTGGCATCTTTAGCAAGCCTTCCTGTATGACTGAGGTCTCACCCGATGTAGACCATTCCTTCCATAGCCAGGCAAAGAGTTTGTTTTGCTTGGAGAAGTTGGATCTAAAAGACACAAAGTGTTTTCAATTAATCCCAACAAATCACTGAGAAGACAAGGCACCTGTTAAAATGTACCCGCATCTCCATTATTCTGCTTGGGGTCGTAGCGCTGAGCAGAGAGACTCCTCGCGTGACGCTCCCTAATCTGATCTTTTTCCATCTCCTCCCTTAGAATTAGCTTTCCCAAACCAGACTGAATCTAAGAACCAACACACATTCCAGTCAAAACAGGACAATTGATGATGTTTTTAAGGTGTTGGGTTAGGGTGGCAAACCTTGTTGAGATGTTCTTCCTGAAGCTGCTTTCGTTTCAATGTCTCCTCCTCCTCTTCTTCTCTTGATCGTCTTCTGCCTTCTGAACCTACAGGATTCAATAAGCCCCGGGGAAAAAAAATCTGTCAGGCTGGATGTATATCATGCATTAAATGTATATAGTGCAACATATTCACTGTGGAGGAAATAACTGAAAGGCGGGTGTCCACTAATTGTATGTCAATAAATGAGAAAAAAAAGACTGGATACACAAATGTGGGACAGAGTTGACAAGACAAACAAACAGGGGTACTTTTTGGAATATTTGGGTATGAAGACATGATGACTTTTGTAGCTTCAATCATTCATCCCCTGGATTTGCTGCTAACACTCAGCACAGCACAAATGTAAGACACATAGAGTACATCAGTTTGAAGTCAGTCTCAGTTATCTCTGTCCAAGTCATTTGTGGCTTTTATTACTTCCGGTACAATCACCGTACCAAACAGTGCAAGAACATAAAGAGCAAAGTTGAAAAAAGACTTGGTGGCAGAAAAATAAATCAAATATACTCTGTGTTGTGCAAGCAAAACACAAATTAACAAATAATTAAAAGGGAACTACACTTTCTTTAGGAATGATGCCCTTTATTCACAATCTTTATGTGTGTGGGAGAAGATCACACATCTTTCTCTTTTCTGTGTGTTCTAAATCATGAAAAACTGCTAGCAAGAGGCAACTAACAATGTAGCTAATGGGACTCATCTATTCCACTTATAAAGCCCTTTAAAAAAAACATCCGAAAAACCGCCAACAATGCTCAATTTACATGCGGGACCTGCATATTGAATCGAGTATTTGGCACGGCGCGGGCTGGAACCCGCTTTTCCTCGGCAGCTGGGTCTGCCAGCACTTCTGTTGGCAATGTGCCAAGACACGCCCCTGCTCACGCCCATGGAACTAATTAGAGAAAACTGCATAAAGACCAGTGGACCCAATAATCCTTTGACGGAACGTAGTTGCTCTCTTGGAGTAAGCATTTCGTCTCTGGCTTCCCTTCCTCATACTTGCTCGCTCTCTCTGTGCCCTTCCCTGTTTCCCTTGTTTGATGTCCATTTTGTCTTCCACAGCTCACTCTCTGCCTTTCGTGTTCGAGTTGTGTTTCTTGACTTCCCTCTGGATTCTGGACCATACTTGCCAACCCTCTCGAATTTTCCAGTACACTCACAAATTTCAGTGCCTCTCCCGAAAATCTCCCGGGACAACCATTCTACCAAATTTCTCCCGATTTACACCCGGACAACTTTATTGGGGGCGTGCCTTAAAGGCACTGCCTTTAGCGTCCACTTCGACCTGAAATCTATAACCCAAAACACGGTGACTGAATGGATATAGACATTTATGAACGGTCAGAGAAGCACAAGTCTGGTCACAGACCAGTATTATGGGCCACCTTGTTAAATGGAGACCCGAGGGTGTAACATATGTCGAGACAAAGATGGCTATGCTGATAGCTGCAAGAAACATCCCGTTCTCTTTTGCTGATTTTTTTCAACAAATCTGTGTGAAGGATAAGTTCCTGGATTCAGAGAATGCTCGCCAGTACTCAAATGGCAGAACAAAAGCTACTCAAATAGTGAAAGGTAAGTGTTATTTTTATTTTTTTTAAGTAAGCAGCAAGTACAGTACAGTTAGTAGAACCCCATCTCCCGAATTCGGAAGTTTCAAGGTTGGTTATTTTTAAATGAAAAAAATACTGTAAATATTACATGTTATAATGAATGTGCATCTTCCTGTACTACATAAAGCATGTATATAAAACATTGTTGGAGGTTTTTCAATGTTTTTTTTCAAGGGCTTTCTAGATCATATCCCCATGACCTGCATTGATAACCGTCTCTTGCTAGCAGTTTTTACTATTTAGAATGCTCAGAAAAGAGAAAGACATGTGATTTTTGTGGAAAATTCCCCCCAAAAAGTGTGGTTCCTTTCGAAGTGATGCAGGGATGCAGCTAAGCTTTTAGGGAAGCTCCGAGGGGAAACAAGAATTAGTCAGAGGATGTTTTTTCTGCTGCTACGTGGTGTGAGTGCAAGCATGCCCGATAGGAGCCAACTGTACCTAAAACAGCGATAGAGTCGGGCTGACAATCACCCTCACGCTGTGAGTTGTCGTCTGGAGAGGGAGCATGGGCAGCAGGGAAGGTGGCACATCTGATGATGTCATCAGCCGACTTGCTTTGACGTGCTATGTCATTGGTATCTAGGTTGGTAACCAGGGCAACCGATCTATCAGCGTCACAGGCTCAGCAACAAGTATATTAAATATCTCTTGAGCGTCTATGATATATGACTCTGTGTGATGACGCAGAGCCAATTCAAGACTAAAGCAAAATAATTATCATCCCTTGGTTCGTCTTAAAGATAATATTAGCCACGTAATCATTACAATTCTACACATTATGCTGCATAGTTTAAGGAAGCAGTGTAATGACAGAACATGGCTTGTTCAGATGGACAAAGTGCTGCAATTGAGACGGATGAGAGACAGACTTCAAACACACAACATATTGACACTGGAGTGACTAACAAAACGTATCAGTGGATCACATCTTCACTTTGAAATCACAATTCAGATCATAAAACAAGGATTAAATAGGGAGGAAAGTACCGTATTGTTTGTAGATGGGTGGTTTTCTGTAAATGTTGCTGCCCTGATCTGAAATTAGTAAAAAAAAACATTTACGGAATCCCACAAAAGTAAGAACACAGGAACAATGGTGCATAAATAAAACTTAGATTTGTTTTAGGGTAGTCAGTGTACAGATTGTATTGCAGTAAAAAATGTATCATTCACTGAACACAACCCAGCTATCATTGTGTAAATAGCTGCAGCACACGTGAGTAGAAGATATCTTGGCTGCAGTCTAGCATGGTGTGGCCCACGATTTTGAGGGCGGAATGCAATGATTGATGTTCATGGCTGTCAATCACAGACAACTCTGTTTCGTGTTGCGATTGTCTACTCTCTCTCTCTCGACTGCATAGTTTTTCTTACTGCTCCCTGCTGGGCTTGAACCCGGGTTGCCGGAGTGAAAGGCCAGGCTCCTGACTACTGATCTAAAAGCAAGGGCAATCTCTTGGACCGCCAGCACTGTTTTAGGAATTAACTGGCCTCTGTTACACCCACACATGCGCTTATCGCGAAGGAAATGTATTCACGAATAGAATTATTTTTCAAAATCAATGATATTTTGGCGTTGTTGCTGTTCTGTTGAATAAAATCATGATTTTTTTCTTATTCTAAACTTTTTTTTGGGGCGAGGACAAGGGAATGTTGAGCTTTGGGTGTGGGCCCCCAAAACACCCATGAATTGATTAACGTGGACCCCGACTCAAACAAGTTGAAAAACTTATTCGGTTGTTACCATTTAGTGGTCAATTGTACGGAATATGTACTGAACTGTGCAAACTACTAATAAAAGTATCACTCAATCAATCAATCAATCAATCAATCAATCAATCAATCAATCAAACAGTCCTGGGGGCTCCCCTTAGTGTAGGGCGGCCCTGGCGATCGTGGTTTGTTGCTGCACAAGTGTTGTTGGCCGCGGGGAGCTACGATACACTGAGTTTAACGTGAATTTCATCACAGCATTCCGAAACAGGCATGATCACATGTCTTGGAAAACTGGGCGACATGTCTTCCGAGGCGGTAACGATTCCAAAGAAACATCCAATGTTATGTCCGAGAGAATTAAAACAATGCCAGATGAGACATTTTTAACTCCATCCATCCATTCATTTCCTACTGCTTATTCCCTTTGGGGTCGCGGGGGGCGCTGGTGCTTATCTCAGCTACGATCGGGCAGAAGGCGGGGTACACCCTGGACAAGCCTCCTCATAGCAGGGCCAACACAGATAGACAGACAACATTCACACTCACATTCACACACTAGGGCCAATTTAGTGTTGCCAATCAACCTATCCCCAGGTGAATGTCTTTGGAAGTGGGAGGAAGCCGGAGTACCCGGAGGGAACCCACGCATTCACGGGGAGAACATGCAAACTCCACACAGAAAGATCCCGAGCCTGGGATTGAACCCAGGACTACTCAGGACCTTCGTATTGTGAGGCAGACGCACTAACCCCTCTTACACTGTGAAGACCACATTTTTAACTCATTATTGACAATTAAGACTGTGATAATAATGGCTGTGTCAAGTTTATTCAGAAGACTTTCCAAGCTGTACATTGACTACTCTAATTCATATAATAGTGCGCATACTCACTCAGAAAAAAGGCAAAAGCAAAAGACACAGATAGACAGATAGATCTACAGATAGATAGATCTAGAGACAGATAGCTAGATAGATAGATAGATAGATAGTTAGATAGATAGATAGATAGATAGATAGATAGATAGATAGATAGATAGATAGATAGATAGATAGATAGATAGATAGATAGATAGATAGATAGATAGAAACCCCATTTCCATATTAGTTGGGAAATTGTGTTAGATATAAATATAAACAGAATATAATGATTTGCAAATCCTTTTCAACCCATATTCAATTGAATGCACTACAAAGAAGAGATATTTGATGTTCAAACTCATAAACTTTGTTTTTTTTGGCAAATAATAATTAACTTAGAATTTCATGGCTGCAACACGTGCCAAAGTAATTTGGAAAGGACAAGTTTACCACTGTGTTACATAACTTTTTCTTTTAACAACACTCAATAAACGTTTGGGAACTGAGGAAACAAAGCTGTCGTACTTTACGCTTCATAATGCGCCACACATTTTCCATGGGAGATCTGCAGGCGGGCCAGGAAAGCACTCTTTTACTACAAAGCCATGCTGTTGTAACACGTGGCTTGGCATTGCCTTGCTGAAATAAGCACGGACGTCCATGATAACGTTGCTTGGATGACAACATATGTTGTTCCAAAACCTGTATGGACCGTTCAGCATTAATGGTGCCTTCACAGATGTGTAAGTTACCCATGCCTTGGGCACTAATACACCCCCATACCATCACAGATGCTGGGTTTTGAACTTTGCGCCTATACCAATCCGGATGGTTATTTTCCTCTTTGTTCGGATGACACCACGTCCACAGTTTCCAAAAATAATTTGAAATGTGGACTCGTCGGACCACAGAACACATTTCCACTTTGCATCAGTCCATCTTAGATGAGCTCGGGCCCAGTGAAGCCAGCGGCGTTCCATGGTGTTGTTGATAGATGGCTTTTGCTTTGCATAGTAGAGTTTTAACTTGCACTTACAGATGTAGCGACCAACTGTAGTTACTGACAGTGGTTTTATGAAGTGTTCCTGAGCCCTCGTGGTGATATCCTTTACACACTGATGTTTTGTTTTGATGCAGTACCGCCTGAGGGTTAAAGGTCCGTAATATCATCGCTTACGTGCAGTGATTTCTCCAGATTCTCTGAACCTTTTGATGATTTTACGGACCGTAGATGGTAAAATCCCTAAATTCCTTGCAATAGCTCGTTGATAAATGTTGTTCTAAAAAAATTTGACAATTTGCTTACAAATTGGTGACCCTCGCACCATCGTTGATTGTGAATTACTTAGAATTTCATGAAAGCTGCTTTTATACCCAATAATGGCAACAACCAGTTCCCAATTAGCCTGCACACTTGTGGGATGTTCCAAATAAGTGTTTGATGAAAATTTCTCAACTTTATCAGTATTTATTACCACTTTTCCCAACTTCTTTGTCCCATGTTGCTGGCATCAAATTCTAAAGTTAATGATTATTTGCAAAAAAAAATAAAAAATTATCAATCAATCAATCAATCAATGTTTACTTATATAGCCCCAAATCACTAGTGTCTCAAAGGGCTGCACAAACCACTACGACATCTTCGGTAGGCCCACATAAGGGCAAGGAAAACTCACACCCAGTGGGACATCGGTAACAATAATGACCCAGTGGGACGTCGGTGACAATGATGACTATGAGAACCTTGGAGAGGAGGAAAGCAATGGATGTCTAACATGACACTGTGAAAGTTCAATCCATAATGGATCCAACACAGTCGCGAGAGTCCAGTCAGTTTGAACATCAAATATGTTGTATTTGTAGCATATTCAACTAAATATGGGTTGAAAAAATTTTTCAAATCATTGTATTCCGTTTATATTTAAATCTAACAAAATTTCCCAACTCATATGGAAACGGGGTTTGTAGATAGACCTAAAGACAGATGGACAGAGATATAAGGTAGGGAAGAGCAGTGACAGGGTGTGCTCCAACTCCTACCTGGGAGGTGAAAATGTTTAGGGGTCTGAGAGAGAGGCGGGGTGCCCGGCCGGCTGTCGGGCCTAAGCGGGAGAGGGGAGCTCCGGCCGCTTGGTGGGTCAGTGCCTCCATTGAGAAGAACCAAAAAGGAACATAAGCAGGGATGCGTAAAGGGAACCAGAGTGTGGACTGGACAACACGAGGACCGGTGGGTCTAGTAAATGTTAGTGCACAACTGTAGATGAATTTTGTTAGAAGAGTGAAGCAGTATGAAGATTATTGTACATCTCACATATAATGTACACTGTGCACGTAATAAACACTATTTGTTGGATGGGAGATGAGTGAATCTTCTTTTAATTTGAGCATCGGGCTTTGTGGTTTGAAAATTGAAAATTAAGAACACTTTGCTTATTCAGGGAATCTTTTGTACAAATGTATTAGTACAACTTCTCACCTGCATGCAGATATCCAAAACACAAATGGGCCTCATCGACTAAGATCCCAAATAACACAAATAGCGTGTGCAAACTGCACAATTGCGTGTATTATTTGTGGGCGTGCTGCAGGTGATCTCTTTGATAACAAGTGCAAAAGTGGTGCAGACCGCCCAATTTGGATAAGGATTTTTGGTGTGCTACAGATTGTTACAATGGAGACAGTCATTGTATCACATGCTCCAACCTGTAGGGTTTTGTTATGTTGTGGAAAATGCAGTGCACAAATATGAATTAATGATTTAAAAAAAGCGGTATTGAGACTACCTATTTTTGGCACCCCAAAGATGCACTCTAGAAGCTGTGATGGTTTTCTGATGGTGCATCTAGAACAGGGGTGTCAAACTCATTTTAGCTCAGGGGCCGCATGGAGTAGGCCGGAATGGTAACATCATGGTTTGATCACTTAAAAATAAAGACAACATCAGTTTGTTTTCTTTGTTATACTTTGGCCAAAAATAGAACAAGCACATTCTGAAAACGTACAAATCACAAATAATGCTCTGGACAAAATATTTTTGTTGAAAATTCTGAGGACATTGGTGCAGTTTTAAAAACACAATACGCTTAGACTTTGTCTCAGTGTATCTAAAAAGCCAGGATTAAATTTTAAGTCACAATCTTTCTGGGATTGAACAAAAACACTTCTAGGTGTCAAATACCGCCTTTATGATTTCCACGTATCAATCCAGAGCTAACTCAACAAACCGTAAGAAACATATGTAAAAACTATTCAAAAGCGTTAAGTTTACGTTTCTCGTGTTTGACAGAGACATTTTGGGGCAATGAGGGTGCCAAACGACAATGTGTTCGAAGCAAAAGACTGTTTCATGTTGGTCGAGGAGGAACCACAGTCCCCCTTAACTGTGTACCTGTTGCTTAACCCCAGTATAAACAGTTTACTTGCCTAACAGAATTGTTATTGGGACATCCAGTGGACACATTTAGAATAGCTGTTACTTTCGTTCCCCCCCAAAAAAGCAGCTCATTTTTATACTTGGTAAACTCATCCCGCGGTGAAACCTGTTCGCGGGCCTGATCTGACCTGTGGGCTGTATGTTTGATCTCGAATGATCCAAATGTAATAAAATGCTCCAAAAGATTTATAAAAATAGCTAACAATTTAAAAAAAACTCCAGCAGACTATATCTATTATTTGATAGCTCAAATTAAAATTAAATCATATTATAATGTTTAAATTTTTTTTTTCAGACAGTGGAAACGTGTTGAGACGCACACGGACATCATTGATTAAGATCACATCCTCACAATGCCTGCGACGCATCAATTTGTGCGTGCCTGTGCTAGTTTGCACGTACATTCATTATGTGCTATACAAAACAGTTTCAGGCCTGCTAAATCACATTGCATCTTCTCCTCCGAGTATTACAGGTGTTCTGATAATCTGCATTTGTCCTCCACTGACATGAAGACGGACACGCTAAATGGATTGCACTTGCTATTTTGGTCTTTTAAAAGGTGCAATTATTTGTGCACAAACTTAGTAGATCAAGTTACTTAATTTGCACTATCAAGTCTTGCATGTGTTTTAGTAACCCTTAGTAGATCAGGCCCAAAGTGCTCTTGTGTTAATAATGATGGCACTGTTTGTTGAGGAGGTGGTGATGGATCCGTGATGTGACCAGCATGAGGTGGCATCCCTCGGTGCAATGAAAATGGAGTGTTTCGCTGGGGGAGCGGAAGTGCACAGTGGCATGAGGGGGTCTTACCTTGGCTATGGGGAAGGAAGTGGTGTCTGAAAGGGGAGGTGGGGCGGGAGTCATTATTTCTGGAGCCCACACTGTTACTGCACAAGGAGGAGCAGAGTTTCTGCATGCCTGTCAGAGCTTCTGCGGGGAGGAAGGGAGCGTGTGGGACCCCCAGGAGGAGCCAGCAGAGTGGCACATTAGGAGAGGGTGGTAGAGGGTGAGACAGTGGGGGGTAAAAGAAAAGGAAGATATGCAAGCGTTGAAGGTTGAAAAAAGGAAATAATTATAACCAAGGGAAAAAGATTCCATTCTTTTACGTATCACTACAGAAGTTGTGATGTTACAGAAGAAAATTGGCTGTCTGGTTGTTGTCAGGAAATTCCTTTTTTTTTCATATTCAGTCATATCACAAAAAGACAAAATTTAACAACCAAAAAGTCAATTTTGCTGAAGGTGCCCTCTAGCATGATACAACACCAAAGGAAGGGAACGAGGAATGACATACTGATCTATCATCACTCCTATCAGGTCACATCATCAGTAGGACATGAAACAATGTTGCATTATGGCCACAAACCATCCACACAAGTACTCACCTGGCCTGTGAAAGTGCTGCGGCGACCGTGACAGAGTGGGGGTGTAACCATGGCGATTGTAAACCGGCGAACCTATAGAGCCTTGACTGGTGGACCTTTGGAGGATGCGTTCTCGCTTGTCATAACATCCCTAACGTACATAGTGTAAGATAGCATACATAACATTACATATAAGGTGACATTGTCAACAGCCCGGAAATGGACATCTTGAATTTGATAACCTCACCTCATTGGATAGAGTTGGTGACATGGTTCTGAACGACTAGGAGGAACAACAGAAGTGTGGATAAGGAATATCCTGTTTTAATTTTTATCATTGAGGCATTCTCCTTATAGCTCTACTTCATAGACAACACCCAGGTACCATAACTGAGATTGAATATAGGCACCATTAACATTGTAGAATTCAACAAATATATATATATATATATATATATATATATATATATATATAATATTTATATATTATATATAAATATATATATATTATATATAAATATATATATTTATATATTATATATAAATATATATATATATTATATATAAAATATATATATATATATATATATATATATATATATATATATATATATATATATATATATATTATATATCCATCCATCCATCCATTTTCTGCCGCTTATTCCCGTTCGGGGTCGCGGGGGGCGCTGGCGCCTATCTCAGCTACAATCGGCGCCTATCTCAGCTACAATCGGGCGGAAGGCATAAAATAAAATAAAATTAAAAAAAAAAAAAAAAAATATATATATATATATATATATATATATATATATGAAACCTGGTACATGTTAAACATATGAAATAACCGTTTATCAGAAACTGCAGACACATGGGCTGTTCATCATATCAAATACAATGAACCCCTTTATTGTGCAAACCTTTCAATTTACGAACCACAGACCGAATAAAAACATGTCTCTGTGTATAACAGGGTTTCTTCAGTTTAATGCCTTTTTAATGCGACTTAAAATACATTTAGTGCCCGTGTTGAAGATCGATATCATACATAGTCAAAAGCAAAGAATTGCATATATAGTATATTTTTATGGTCTATGGTATGACTCGGTCGGGGTTTGAACTCACAACCTTCCAGTCTTAGGGTGGACACTTTAACCACAAGGCCACTGAGGATATCTTAAATTAAATCAAATAATAAAAACAATTCAAGTAACCGAAATGCAACAATCAGTATTTGTTTCAAATATAATTGAAAGGTCAATAAATTATCATAGTAAAGAGGTCAAAAACTGACTTTAAAACTCTGTTAGCAAAAATTGCATTTCAATAGATAGTCAAAATCTTAAAGTGCAGTTTTTTCCCCCCATTTGTACAAACTGGGTTGAGTGGTCTGTTTTATTGTCTTTTTTCTTACCGATGCCATCGCGGCTTACTTACTAGTTCATTCGTTTTGCTGTGCTTAAGTTGGTCATTCAGTTTGAAGATGAAATATTCTCACAAAGGAACATTTGGCTTTGTAATAATCATTTTCCCTCCTAACTTTTGTGACGAGCGAGTCGTGACCCGCCGTTGGGACTTGTTACTGAGAAGCACTGCTAAGTACACACCAATTCTGTGTGTGCGTACGTAAGCAGTCTCGCCTGCTCATACCCAAACTAAAATTGTGGATGAGAAGCTTCACTCCCGTTTATTTCATTTTGCTGTGGAGTAAACATGCCCAGGTGCTGAGAATGATGCACAGATTGTGACATCTTGTAGCCAGTCTGAAAGCCAGAGGCGAAGAAAAGAAACAAACACGAACATAACAATTTATTAATGTTATCAAGGACATTTTCATTTATTGTTCAATTATTTTTTATTGAATAGCTGGCCATGCGTACAATTGTGTGGATTTTTATATTTAAACATTGTATTTAATTATTTGTATTCCCATTTGATACAAGCAGTTTCGCGAAATCTATTTAATGAATTTTAATACTCTTTAATGAATCATAGAAAGCTTGTATAAACCTTTTAGTTATTGTGTGTCTTCGGCGCAACAAAATCATGCTAGTTTTTTAGGCTATTTTTGCAGGTAATTGTGGCGGGGTGTGGCCTGCGGACCTGCAGCGAAGCGGGGTGTGTCAGGACTGGCTTTGAGAGTAGTGACAGGTACGTCGATGAGACAGCTGTGGGTTTTTGTCCGATCACCTGTTGCTCTGTTAAAGGCAGCAGTCGGGAAGGAGAGGAGGTGTTGATGGTGGAGAATTAGCAGGAGAAAACTAATATGGCTGAAAAGCACAACTTATTGCAAAATAAATAATTTTTCGCAAAGATGAACACAACACGGCTGTCATGTTCGTCATTGGTGGTCCAGAGAACCCGGAGCAGTGAGACCTCCACAGTACTGTATGCACCTCAGAGTCACATATATTGTTACTTGAAACAAGATTACTGTTAGCAAGCTAACCTTAGCCTGTTACTTTTTTTTTTATCCATTTTTGCAGGTATACACCTCACAGTCATACTATACATTGTGATACTTTACACATGCTAACATTTCATGCTAGCTTTTATAGCTTAATTTGCAGATATACACCGAAGAGTCATATCTTTGCTACCGTACCTGCCATTATTTTGCATTTCAGTTCGGCATCAACTTTTCAGCAAAAACTATGGAATCAGCAGTCTTAGAGGATTTTCATTCAGTTGCTTAATTTTGTAGCTAAAAAGTATAACAGGCATGACAATAACTACGATCATTTAAAATGATGTCTTTCTGGTTTTAAAGGGGATCATTATCACAATTTCAGAAGAGTTAAAACCAATAAAAATCAGTTCCCAGTGGCTTATTTTATTTTTCAAAGTTTTTTTCAAAATTTTACCCATCATGGAATATCCCAAAAAAAGGCTTTAAAGTGCCTGATTTCCGCTATCTGTAAATCAACCCGTCCATTTTCCTGTGACGTCACATAGTGACGCCAATACAACAAACATGGCGGATAGCACAGCAAGATATAGCGACTTTCAGACTCGGATTTCAGCGGTTTAAGCAATTTAACAGATTACGCATGTATTGAAACAGATGGTTGGAGTGTGGAGGCAGATAGCGAAAACGAAATTGAAGAAGAAACTGAAGCTATTGAGCGAAAAGCTATTGAAGCTATTCGGCGATCGCATTCTAACCAACGATTGCACTGGAGCAACTTAAATATGTCGATTGGTAACTGTTTGTTTGGCATTAAATGTGGGTGGAGGGAAAGGTTGGATGTAAATATAGCTACAAATGTACATACAGCTAGCCTGAATAGCATGTTAGCATCGATTGGCTGGCAGTCATGTGGTGACCAAATATGTCTGATTAGCACATAAGCCAATAACATCAACAAAACTCACCTTTGTGATTTCGTTGACTTTATTGTTGGAAATGCATCTGCTTTGAGTGTCGCAGGATATCCACACATTCTTGCCGTTTCTGCCATGTTAGCATCGATTAGCATGCTGTGCTAATCAATGCACATTCCACGTAAGATAACTTGAATCCGTCCCTGATCGTATTGTTACACCCTCCGACAACACACTGACAAGGCATGATGTCTCTAAGGTACGGAAAACAGTCGAAAAAACGGAAAATAACAGAGCTGATTTGACTTGTGTTTGAAAAAAATGGTGGATTGCTTCCCATTGTAACGTCACGGGTGAAAGGTCATCGCTCCGACAGCGAACAATTGAAATGTGTTTAAATCGCCAAATTCACCCTTTTAGAGTTCGGAAATCGGTTAAAAAAACATATGGTCTTTTTTCTGCAACATCAAGGTATATATTGACGCTTACATAGGTCTGGTGATAATTTTCCCCTTTAAGAAACAATAAAATAAATGAAGAAAATACATTGTGGTAGTCAGTAACGATTTCATTTTTAAATCAGGCACTGCGACTGACAGGTGAGCAGTCCAAGGTGTACGAGTCTAGTGACCCTGAAGAGAAAAAGTATAGAGAAACTGGAAGGCGGAACAGCTGAGGTAACTCACCTTGTCGTCAGGCAAGGGTGAGCGGTCCCTCCTGGCATTGAGAAGCTGCGAGGTACAGTACAGTAAAGTTCATCAGCAGGTGTATGGTAGCACATTCCAAATATTGATGAACACATACAGTAAAACCCGGAATATTTCCGGATTTCTAGACTTAAAACACACAGAGGGTCAGTTTAGGAATTTCATTCTTGCTGGTCAACATGACCGCAAGGATGGCCTGCATGCAAGGTGAGAAGCATGCATGGGTGTTTACCTCTCCTACACTCTCTCGTCTCTCCTCTCTCTCCTCCTGGGAGGTGGTGTACATAGGCTCATAGGTAATAAGATCGGGGCGCTCAATGTCATAAATGGCTTTGACTTTTGGAATGGCAGCTAGGTCTCTGTAATCAAGAATCTCATTGTCTACTTTTGCCTAGGGAGACAAATAAAGACAAACATGCACACGCTAACATAAGCAAAGACAAACTGCTTATGTAAAGGCATTTTCTTACAGAATAAGGTACAAATGTAACAATTAGGCTTGACGTAAATAGGAATGGGAAGGGGTACATTTTCATTAGGAGAGTAGGTACTGTAGGTAGTCTTAGGGATGGGTACCGAATTCGGTACTTTTATAAGCACGGTCCAAATTCCCACATCGATTCACATAAAATCAAATGGTGCCATATTGCGAAACCTTTGTTGAACCTGACGTCATGCCTGGTTGCAGACATCAAACATCCATTTAGTGAGTGGACCCGGTGGGACTGCCTCTAGGTCAGGGGTGTCAAACTCATTTTATATCGGGGGAAACATGGAGAAAAATCCACTCCCAAGTGGGTCGGACTGGTAATATCACAGAACGATAACTTAAAAACAAAGACAATTTCAGACTGTTTTCTTTGTGTAAAAACAGAACAAGCACAATCTGAAATTGTATAAATCATGATGTTGTTGTTTCTTTTTAGACTTACATGTTGCGGTTTATAGTATTCTATCTTTGTTTGTCGTTATTTATATTTTCTGAATAAATTATGTGATAATCTGTTAATTTTCAATCTATCAATATAACATTTTTCATCAAAATCAAATTAGAGTATGTTTTTTATGTAGTTTGATCATTTTCCTCGAATGATGTGCTAACATCATGTGGTTTATTTTGTACGTATGTAGCATCATCTACAAAGATACAAAGAATTGCTATTGCAACATCCAGTGGACACATTTAGAACAGCAGATTCTTTCATTCAAAAATTTCAAGTTAATTTTTATATGCTTCACACAGTGGAGTGTTTTAAGTCTCGTCTTAAGACCCACTTTTATTCTTTGGCTTTTAACATTACGTGAGTTTTGTGGTCCTCTGTCCTCTGTTGTCCTCTGTGTTTTTTCGTTTTTTTTATATATATACTTTTTGATTTCTATTTTACTGTTTTAATTGATTTTACCCTTTAAAATTGTTTTTAATCATATTTATTTTTATATTGTTTTTATATTGGTTTTATATTTATTTATTTTTTGTTTTTATTCAGTCATTGGTGGAGCATAATATTGTTTTTTAATATTGTTTTTAACATGGCTGTACAGCACTTTGGAAATGTTCTTGTTGTTTAAATGTGCTATATAAATAAAGTGGATTGGATTGGATTGATTATACTTAGCAAACTCATCTCGCGGGCTGGATAAAACTTGTTCGCGGGCCATATCGGCCCTCGGGCCATACGTTTGACACCCCTGCTCTAGGTAATGTTACAATATTCCTTGCCAACAAGGCAAGTATGCCTGATAGAAAACATGTGAACGCGCAGTAAGGCTCCACTTATCTAACTGTGCTAACTTGATGCTGATTTACATTGAATTTGCCCTTGACATGCTACTGATTAGCATTAGCAATTTTATATGGCAATTTTAAACACCTCTAAATTTGGTAATGAAAACTACAACTAAGATGCAAGTTACAATCAAACAGTTGTTGTACAATAAAAACAATACTTAGAGTATTGACACGTTGTAGGTGCACTAAAAGACTATATTCAGCTTAATGGCAAAGACTTCCCGACTATACAACACACCGAAGCCACACTGCTGTCATCTAGCTCCTTGGAGTACTGCTGTATAACACTTGCAAATAAGACTCAAAAGTGTAAGAGAATAGAATAACAACTAAACAGCACAGTTATTATTATCAGCTCTCTGTTCAATATTAAATATGAAATGAGAGTGTATCAATAAACACATGAGCACAAACAGAAGTATCGAAAAATACCGGTACAAATACCCAGTTACCGGTATTTGGTACAGTTTTGATTCAAATATGAAAAGGTACCCATCCCTGGTCTCAGCATAACATATTGAGGCATACAGTACATATCTGTGGTGTATAGCTTACATAGATTGTGTGACCCGGTGATCCAGGTATGCTTGAACCAGGTCTGGAAGAAATACTCTCAGATGACGACCTAGTAGGCTACAGAAGAGAGGAAATGTACATAGTCATGACATCTCACTTGTGTTTCCGTTACTTATTCCCTAACACATTCCAACCATTATGAACATGAGCGATGGGAGGGATTTGCATCCCCTGCATTGTCGTAAGTCATTTCAAATACTTTTCAACATGTCATCTCAGGAGGAGGTCATTCATTTGCAAATGTGCAAAAGTGAATGAGCGTGGCATAAAGCTGTGGTGCTAGATCACGATGCCGGTTTATTATATATGGACTGTTTGCATGACAGTAGCAGCCCTGAATGTAGTGTAATTAAATGATCGTTTGAACCCAATGCGTAAATGGGGATTTTCAAAAAGCCGTATTGGCTATTGTGAATGCTGTATGGAAGGCACTAGAGCAGTGGTTCTTAACCTTGTTGGAGGTACCGAACCCCATTAGTTTCATATGCGCATTCACCGACCCCTTCTTAGTGAAAAATAAAATGTTTTCTTTTTCAAATTCAAGACAAAGTTATATGTTTTTGGTAACACTTTAGTATGGGGAACATATTCTAAGTAACAAAAACTTCATTTAGAGTTTTTTGGACACTCGGGGAGCATATTCCAAGTAACAAAGACTTAATTTAGAGTTATTTGGTTTGGGGTTGGGTTAGGGTTATAATAAGCCCATGCCGAATAAGGCATTAATAAGTACTTAATAATGACTAGTTAAGAGCCAATATGTTACTAATTTGTACATTAATAAGCCACTAATTAATGGTGAATATGTTCCCCATACTAAAGTGTTATTGTCGAGAGACACCGCCGACGGGCCGACAACGGGCGGAAAGCAGCAGCGTGGGCCCAGCTGGAGGCCGGAAGGCGGGGCATGCGGCGGCAAGAGGAGGCGTGACGCACGCGGAGCGACGCTGCAGCGGCAATCTAAGACAGGTGCATTTACCACACACCTGCTCACAGTCTGTCTATCTGCTGCTAGAGTACAAAAAGGGCGAGGGAGGAACGAGCGAGAGAGCAGCACGGAGGAGGAAACATCGGCCAGCAGACAACCCAAACCACAAGAGCGATGACGCACCCCCGCAGCGGACGCAAGCCCCGGACGCCGAAAGGCGTGCAGCGGCAGCAGACAAGCCGAAGAAGCGCACTGAAAAGTGACTCGACAAAAGAACCAAGTGACAACAGATGTGTTGAAACAATAAATCAATGCTGCTATGATGCGTCATGTATCAGGTGTCCCCGCAACCCACACAAAGACGGCAGGAAGACCGTTACAGTTACCATGTTTTTTGTACTGGTGCACAAAATGAACCGTGCATTAACATCACCCTGTTCAAAGAACAAAACCAACACAGTGCATAAACTCACAACACATTACTTCAGCTGTTGCCGTATCCGTAATTCGCCGATAGGGAGAAGTTTTTATTTACACGATGAGTCAGGTGTGTTTTGACCTCCGCTGAACCCCTGAGGCCGACTCACCCAACCCCTAGGGTTCGATCGAACCCAGGTTAAGAACCACTGCAGTAGAGGTTGTCTCCTGCAGATGGCGGCAATCTGTCCTAAGTGTGTGGTTAGACCCAATGATGCCACCTCATAGGCAATAGCGAATATAGTACTTGCTTTTGTGTTTTTTGAAAGAATAAGAGGGAAGGTGGCAACAGCTGTGTGAGGAAGGTAGAGGGGTTTCACAGGACATCAAACAGGGGTTGTAACTCTTCCTGTCTGACTCACATATTACTCATTCACTCCTTATTCCTCAACTGATGTACTAGCATTTCTTTAGGTGCAAATATCTCTGGAAAAGCATGATTGTAGTATAGGACATTTTTATTTGTGAATGTAATTACTAAAATGAGATTTTCTTATTCAAACGGGAATAGCAGGTCCCTTCTATGTGTCATACTTGATCATTTCGCGATATTGCCATATTTTTGCTGAAAGGATTTAGTAGAGAACATCCACGATAAAGTTCCCAACTTTTGGTCGCTAATAAAAAAAGCCTTGCCTTTACCGGAAGTAGCAGACGATGACGTCACCCGTGTGAGGGCTCCTCACATCCTCACATTGTTTATAATGGGAGCCTCCAACAAAAATAGCTATTTGGACCGAGAAAACGACAATTTACCCATTAATTTGAGCAAAGATGAAAGATTTGTGGCTGAGGATATTGATAGCGAAGGACTAGAAAAAAAATTATAACATATATATATATTTATATATATATATATATATATATATATATATAAAGTTAAAAAAAAAAGGTGATTGCATTGTGAGAGATTCTGATGTTTTTAGACACATTTACTAGGATAATTCTGGGAAATCCCTTATCTTTCTATTGTGTTGCTATTGTTTTAGTGAGTTGAATAGTACCAGATAGTCAGAGGGGTGTGTCGACGGGTGTCTTGAGGCCAGTCTCTGAGGGAATTAGTCACGGTAGCAGCAGCACGACAGAAGCTCCGCTGATCTCCGGTAAGAGGCGACTTTTTACCACAATTTTCTCACCGAAACCTGCCGGTTGACAAGTGGTCGGGATCCATGTTCGCTTGTCCGCTCTGATCCATAGTGACGTTTCTGTTGTGATCCGGCTTCCGGATCACACATCTCTAGCATGTTTGTCTTTTTTGTATTGTCCTACTAGGTTTTGATCATGTTTTGGACTCTACCGATCCCGTTTGTTAGCGCACTTCCTTATTTACATTCATCACCATGACAACTTATTTGCTCCTCCTGCATGGCTCATTCACACACCGGTTTGTAATTATGTTTTCTGTATTTAAGCCCCTCTGCTACCTAGTTCGCTCTCGCCAGTTTGTTTGCACCTGCAACCGTTACGTGAGTGGTCTCTGATTATTTTTCTGCTTGCTAAATGTAGCTTGCCTCCGCGCGCTTGGCTCGCGCTTTATGGACTTCGAACTCTGTCTTCTGTGTATATTAGCATTTAGTTTTCTGTGCTCAGACACGCCTTTGATTTGCTCTTTTGTACCAGTGTTCTTTTGTAACTTCATATTAAAAGGCTGTTCATACCTTCATTCCTGTCTGCTGTGATCCTGCGCATCGAGAGGCGACACTCCCCGCGCATCCACGATGCCGCGCAAACGTAACAGAAACTGGCGAGCAGAAACGCGTCACCTCGCGCTGGATCCTCCAGGACACCGTTCCCAACAAGCAGCATACCCGACCAAGTACTCCTCCGCTCCAACCCAGGACTCTTCTCTACGGGTTGGTACTTTGTTCACTTCTCCCGTTCCCAGTCACCATGTTATTCCCATTAGCATCCCACCATCTTCCGCCTTCCCTGTCACTCACAGTGACGTCACTCCGTTCACGCCCCCCGATGACGTCACCGTTAACACCTTAGTGGATTCCTCTGCACATTTTTTTGACCTTAGTGACGAGGAGTTTTTTGAAGATGAACTTTCTCCCATTCCACCCAAGGACCTAATTTTATATAAGATTTTCAAGGATAATTGTAGCACATCCAAGCCCAGTCACACCCCCAACAATGACTTTAATAATATAATTAATTATTACCAGGACATTTTCCGCCACTACTATGACTCTAGTCAGTCTTCACCCCCCATACCCGCTTCCCCCCCTCTCAAGTCTCGTTCTCCGCCTGAATCCGTGCCTTTTTCCACCTCATTTAGTGAGGATTTTGAACATTTTAGAGGGGAGGAGCCTGCCCTCCTCCAAACCTCCCACCGCCCGCCCTTACGGTCAGCCTCTGTCCAACTGGGCCCCGTCTGGAATCCGGGTCTTGAGGGGAGGGCCAGTATTACTACTAAGCCTCCTAGACCTCCTCCACCGGTGTTTACCCCTGTTAAACCTGTTAAGCCACTACGGCCTCCTAGACCTCCTCCACCGGTGTTCTCCCCGGTCAAGTCACGCCCTCTTAGACCTCCTCCACCTGTGTTCCGTCCGTGCCCTAGTTCTAGTTTTAGTCACAGTCTCTCTCAGAGTTCGAGTCCCAGCCTTCTTCGTAGCCCATGCTCTAGTCCTACTCGTAGACCGACTTGTAGACTGAGTCGTAGTCCAAGTCCTGGTCCGAGTTTCCGTTCTGATTCTAGTTGTAGTCCTAGTCTTTCTCGTAGTCGTCGTAGTCCTAGTTCCACTCGTAGACTGATCCGTAGTCCGAGTCCTGTTTCGAGTCCGGTCCCGAGTCTTGTTTCTTGCCTTTGTAATATTAGTACTGATTCCCCTCGTGGTCTTAGTCCGAACCCTAGTCCTTACCCAAGTTCTTGTCCGAGCCCCAGTGTTACTGTAAGTCCTAGTCTTTGTCCTAGTCCTTGCCCGAGCACCAGTTTGATTGTTAGTCCCAGTCCTTGCCCAAGCCCTAGTTTGACCGTTTGTCCTAGTTCTTGCCCAAGCCCTGGTATGACTGTAAGTCCTGGTCGTTGCCCAAGCCCTTCTCAAAGCACTAGTGTGATTGTAAGTCCTGGTCCTCTCTCAAGTCCTTGCCCGAGTCCTAGTGTTTGTCTTATCACTCATCATAGTCCTAGTCCTGCTCACAGCCAGTCCCCTAGTTCTCCTCGGCAGACCCCTGTGCCTGCTCCTCGGCTGAAGCCGACACCTGCTCCTCGGCTGAAGCCGACACCTGCTCCTCGGCTGAAGCCGACACCTGCTCCTCGGCTGAAGCCGACACCTGCTCCCAGTCTGGTTCTCACACCAGCACATGACTCTGACCTGGTTTTCACACCAGAAAATGTTTCTAGCCTTGTTCTCACGCCAGTTTCAGACTCTAAACTGGTTCTCACGCCAGCACAAACTCCAAGGCTGGAGCCCACTCTAGCACCAGTTCCTAAGCTGGAGCCCACTCCGGTACCAGCACCACGACAGGTACCGGTGCCAGCTCCGCGCCGCCAAGCACCGCCGACGACGGGGCTGGAGCCCACACCAGCGCCGACGACGGGGCTGGAGCCCACACCAGCGCCGACGACGGGGCTGGAGCCCACACCAGCGCCGACGACGGGGCTGGAGCCCACACCAGCGCCGACGACGGGGCTGGAGCCCACACCAGCGCCGACGACGGGGCTGGAGCCCACACCAGCGCCGACGACGGGGCTGGAGCCCACACCAGCGCCGACGACGGGGCTGGAGCCCACACCAGCGCCTCCGACGACTCCTGCGGCTCCCAGGCCGCCTCCGACGACTCCTGCGGCTCCCAGGCCGCCTCCGACGACTCCTGCGGCTCCCAGGCCGCCTCCGACGACTCCTGCGGCTCCCAGGCCGCCTCCGACGACTCCTGCGGCTCCCAGGCCGCCTCCGACGACTCCTGCGGCTCCCAGGCTGCAGTCCCCGCACCCTCGTCTGCTGCTTCCAAGCCTGCTGGGATTTCGGTGCTGAGGCGTCGTCCACCACGTCGACCACGGGCGTGGCCTCTGCGAGGTCATCCTCCTCGCCAGATACTCCCTCCTCCATGTCGGCCACGGATGTGGCCGTGCCCGGGTCGTCCGCCTCGCCGGGCACCTCATCCTGCGAGGCGGCCACTAATGTGGCCTTTTCGAGGTCGCCCGCCAAAACTTTTTCGGCAGCAGCGTTCCACCCGCCGCCGCCACATGATGTGTCCTCGGTGGATTCGGGGACATGCGATCCGGCGACCCTCCACCGTGGACTCCCTCCGCCCTCCCTTCGTTTGTGAACTTTCTGGTTTTGGGAGGGGGTTCTCTTTATTGCAGTTTTTTGGGGGCATCTGGGATCTGCCCCTTAAGGGGGGGGTAATGTTGTGATCCGGCTTCCGGATCACACATCTCTAGCATGTTTGTCTTTTTTGTATTGTCCTACTAGGTTTTGATCATGTTTTGGACTCTACCGATCCCGTTTGTTAGCGCACTTCCTTATTTACATTCATCACCATGACAACTTATTTGCTCCTCCTGCATGGCTCATTCACACACCGGTTTGTAATTATGTTTTCTGTATTTAAGCCCCTCTGCTACCTAGTTCGCTCTCGCCAGTTTGTTTGCACCTGCAACCGTTACGTGAGTGGTCTCTGATTATTTTTCTGCTTGCTAAATGTAGCTTGCCTCCGCGCGCTTGGCTCGCGCTTTATGGACTTCGAACTCTGTCTTCTGTGTATATTAGCATTTAGTTTTCTGTGCTCAGACACGCCTTTGATTTGCTCTTTTGTACCAGTGTTCTTTTGTAACT